>NW_010117996.1:16686-87522 GCF_000699245.1 Pterocles gutturalis
TCATAATGATTTGGTGTATTTTACTCATTATAGTAATCTCAATTTGAAGTGTATGAGGGGAGGGAAGAGTGGTAGACAGTAGGAAAGGGCGGAAGGGAATAGTGCTACAGACAGATATTACTAGAATTTGTTTCAGTCAATGACATACATTAAAATTGAACTTCAATAGATTTGCATGCATTAAAATACATTTTATCTGCATGTCATAATTACTTGCTTTCATTTCAATTACGTGCTTTTGATGTATTAAAATGGCAGTTGTGCCCTGTGCAGTATTAAGCTCGTGACTTTGACTGAAATCCAAACAAGCTTGTAATGGAACTGGTTTTGTTGACTTCTTGTAGGTCTGTATGGTACTCAGATACATCTGCTCCGATACATGACTGTGTATCATCTAAATAAATTTTTTCTGATGTGTAATTAAGTTGTGTTAACTGTTTGCTGATGCAGTCACTCTTCCAAATGAATAAGATATCATCAATATACCTAGATAGTATCACTATGTAATCTTTAAATCACTAGCTGGAAGAAATGAAAGCCTTCTACTTAATAGGCCAGTCAGGCTTTGAATTATGCAGGAGTCTATAGCGGTGAAGTCAGTTCAGTTTAATAGATACGTATTTTTTAGGGCAGGATTGCAAGCCAATGTACACAGTGGCTTAAGCATGTAAGGAAGAAAAAGCCCTTATGCATTTGTGCGGCTGCCAGTGTACCATGGGCACTTATAGCCTGCTGTTTCACTCATTCCCTCCAAAGCAATTTGAGAAAAGGGTATATAGGCCAAGATAATATGTTGCTATCTGCAGGCAAGTGGTTTGGAAACATACATTGTAGAGAAAGAGGGTTCACCATCTGACGTGCATGGAACCACTGCCGTTGGAAGAGAGCTCCCACACAAGCTGGACCTGTGCCACCCAACCTTATGTCCTGCAGCATTCCTGAATGGCAAAAACGGGGCCAGGAAGCTAAGAAGTAAAGTCACAGATGGAATATGGCAGATACTCCTCCCCATTTTTTCCTGAGATTGGACATGAGGCCTGTGTCAGCAGCAAGAAACAAGAAGGCAGTCTTCATGGGAGAGCTCTCTTCAAAGCACTTGGCAAGTGTTAATTTGTTAAGACACATTGCAGAGAGCAGCAGTATTCCCCAAATAATGATAATGCATCTGCTTGAGCAAAGTCCTGGTTGGAAATTATTGTATAACTGAGATAAGAATATGGTTCCTGACCTGTTCATGTCTTCCTGTGAATCCTCCAGGCTCAAAAGCCTTATACATGGCTATGATCCTAAGCTGGACAGTAAGCTACGCCAGCCTGGAAATCTTTCTTCTCTGGCTGTGTGTATTCAGGGAACAACAGACGGTATTTGTTTTGCTGTATCTAGCTTCTTCATATGCTAAGAGAGTGTATATGAGAGGAAGACTTAGCATGTGCTCAGTAAATAGCTTCCAAAATGCAGAGTAAATGGCTGTTAGTCCTTCTCCTGGGAGAATACCTTTGTTGGAGAGCTTAGTTTTGATTTTGTTTTCTTCAGAATTAAGTATTTCCTAGATAGTTTGTCTGCTTTGTAGCTTACGGGTCTAAAGGCTGCTCTCATAGACCACTTCAGAGCAAAGATAAAGCTTCTTCTATCCCCCTAAAAGACTTTCTGTACTTAAGACTGTATATGGTTTATCCTACTTGTATTCAGTTGTCTTGTTTCTGTAACGTCTGATCATCACTTGGCCATGTGGTGGCAAAACTTTGCTCCCTTCTTTTTAGTTTCTCAGAGTTTCTCTCAAAGACCAGCACAGGTGGAAGGAAAAGCAAAACAGGGTGTTTACAGAGTATGCAACTGGTCAGTGGCACCTGTGGCCTAGGCTGGCAGCATCTCTGATAGATTTTTCAGTGTAAGGCTAAATTCTCTCAGCTGTGTACAAAATCTAGAGAATGCTCTTCCTAAATTTCCAAATAACAGCTTCGGTAACCTTATATCAACTACCTAGCCTTTCATGGGTAGACACTGGCTCATTTTCTGTCAGCAAAGTTTTGGTGGATTGTTGCATTTAAGTAATCTTTCTCCTAGAAAGAAAGGTCGTGCTCCTAATGGATAGAGCTCATTCTGTGAAACTGTGAAGTTTAATTACTGGGCTATAAGTCCTCTACATTAAAACAATGAGTTTCACCACTATTGATTTTAGTTTCTGCAGGCCAAGCACTTTTTTTCCGTCTCCCTCAAACTCCTCATCTTTTGCATAAAATACACATTGGTTCATGCCAATGACAGAATCAGTGAAAGGACCATGGACATCCTATCCATCAGCTCCATGGGAACTAGTTCAGTCTGGGCATCAATTTCTGACTGGAGAAGGATGCTGCCTGCACTGAGAAATTACGCCAAGAAGAGTCTTTAATGTTTCATTTGCTTTCCTCAAGAACGAATGCTGCCTGGAAGAGAGGACAGGAGCTGTAGGGGAATTAATATGAAATAAATGTTACTGACAACACCTGGCTGAACTAAGTGGAGTTTTATAGTGGGTGTGCTTTCTGACTGTACATAACCTCTTCTTCTTTCTGAATTTCCAGGTTGTACTGTGCTGATATTTATTTAGACAGTGTTATGATTCTCGTAGGGGAGTCCTAAGGTAGCAAAGGAAGGTAAGACGGATACTGGGTACTCTAAATTAGAAGTGAAATATAAAGAAAAAAAAGGCTTTTTTTGTGTGTGTAACTCCTATCTGATAAATAAAGAAGACCCTCTAGCCAGAATTATAAGTCAGCTGGGGCTGAGGTTTGTTTATACTTTGGAAAGTAGGAAGAAAATCTTCCTGCTCAAGGTGATGCTAGAGGAACCCAGCAGGTCCTGGGAGGATGTGAGCAAGACTGTCGTTTTGGAGTTTCTTGCTCCTTCAGCTGGAGGAGGGCAGAGAGGCTGGTCCACCACCTCTCAGTGGCACATGTGCATGCAGAGCAATCCTGTTTGACATTTCCTTTCCATTCAGGAAAGTCATTGCCACACAGTTCTTCCTGATTTTTTCACCATGTTCTCAAGTAAAGTGAACAAGATTAGAACATGGTGTTGAGGGGAAAAAAAAAAATTTCAATTTTAAAAAATGGCTTTTAAATCTTCATCCTACCTTTAAACGAGCTAAATACCAATAAAGGGCAAAAATCGGCTTTGTACTTGGAGGTCCTCTCCCAGTCTTCACTAGGGTGACTAGTTTTTGTCTTTCTTGTCTGGATTGCAGTCAATGCAGCAGCTATTAGGGTTTAGTTAATGCCAGGTCTTGGCCTTTATCTACTTTTTTTAAACCATTAGTATTATTCTGGTTTCTGCAGCACGGTAGGAGAACATGTCCTTTTGTAGACAAATAAAAAGACCATCTCCTTCTCTGCAGAGCTTAACATTTAAGTTTAAAGCTCCAATTCTATATTTTCAGAACAGTATTACACCATGCAGAGCAAAGAGGCAACCTTGGACAATCTTTCCTGCAGAGATATGTTTCAGTGACGTCCCTATATTTCCCTGACCAGCTTGAGAGAAAAGTGACTTGTTCAAACTGTACTTGCAACTATCTCACAATTCAAAGTAAATCCGAGACATTAATGAGGAACAGTGGTTAGTTTATTCATCTGGCCTACAAGATTAGTTATGTCTTAATGAGAGGCTATTTTTAAGGCGTAGAATGGCCACGGTAGAAGGTTTGAGAGATGCAAAAGAAAGAATGGAAGGAGAATGGGTGCTCTGAATAATAAAATAGATGAAAACAGAAACATACATCCATAATTAGGGGGATTACACTAAGGGTGGATATTGCTTTGTTTTTCTACACTCATGTAAATTCATTATGTGCTGTATGCATATAAAGCTAGCAATTAATTGGATACTCTATCATCAAGTATTATTTGTAATACAAAGGTTGTATTCTAAAGAAAATGAAACTAAACTTGTTATTAGATGCTACAAAAATACTCTCGTGCAACATGTTATCATTTTAAAAACAAAAGGAAGAAAGTACACCATCTCTCTCACCACCGCACTTCTTTGGCAGATGTTAACGCAGGCAGCCTGCATGTATTTTTCAAGGGCCCCCAAAACACCCTGCACACAAACTGTACCTCTGCCGATTAATTTCCTTCAGGGGCTGTAATTTGGATTGCTTATTCCTGATGCCTTAACACTCCTCTTTGCTAACTGATATCGTTAACCATGAATCTCAGACTTGTTAATGGACTCTAACGATCTTTATGGGAAAATTCCAGTTTTGATCTCTTTAGTAACTACAAATGCAAATATAAGTCCCTCTCATTTAACAGCTTGTTATGCTTAAGAAGTAAAGAGCACCGGAAATTGTTATAGCCCATATGCTACTAAAAAGGTTTTAATGTGGATTAGTGGCTTATGTAACAAGTGGGTCTAACCCACATTAGGCTTAATTTAGGGTGTTTTCTCCTTTATTTTAAAAAAATACTTGTTTCCTAATGATAAGCTTGAGTACTAATTTAATTTACATTCTGCTGCTTTTAGGCACAATCAGAATACATTGGAATAAACATTTAAAGCCCCTTACGAAACAATTCGTTGCTTTTGCCATTATTCGTTTTATTTTTTGAGTAATGTTCTTGTTTTCCCTTGATTGAATAGTCTAGTTAGGTTTGATTTGGAATTACAGAAACTACAAATTAAAACAATGAGTAACAGTCTGTAGTCTTGGGCAAATGGAAAAAAAAAAAACTTCAGGAAAGTTCAGCAGCAATGGGAATTTCTCAAAGTCCTATTCCAAACAAAGGTCAAAAGATAGCTTCAGGCATACAAAGAAAATAAAAACAAAGTCTACAGTATAAAATAGCAAAAATGAAAAATTACATAGTGTGGTTGGTAAAAAAAGAGAAATTGAAATTCATGATGAGTTTAGTTTATCACTAAAAAAATTTCAAAAGCTGAAATTACAAAAGTGTATTTTTTATTCTTTGTGTTTCCCAACAGGCACTAACATAATTTTAGTTCTGAGTTTTAGAAGATGTAGGCTGTATCCAGACACTCAAATGCAGTTTTTCAGAGAAGACATATGTTCACTTGTGATGTGTCAGGTTTTTGTTGCCAACTTGATGTACTCTGGGGCAGTTCTAAAATGCTGAGCTGTTTTAGAAACACTTCCAAATTAAATCAGACCTATACATATATTCAGCTTGTCTGAAAGCCAATAAAAAAAAAAAAAAAAGGCAAAGTCATATGTCTTTTATTACCGGGTATTAGTCTCATTGCTAATTTGAAAAAAATCTAACAGATTCAGACAGCATTTCTTCCCTCCACAGAGGTCATGGGGATACATGTCCATTTATGCATATACTAGCTTGGGTTTTACTGTTGATCTGACTAATTTACCAATGCAAAAATTTGAGTTATTTGTTTGTAATTCCTGAATTTCTCCTGTATAGAAATTTTTCTCAAAAAAAAATTGTTCTTACAGGTCTCTTCTGCTGGCATCAGGGCTATTTTAGGGAACAGGTTACCAACCACAGTTAGTGTGGGCTAGCAGCTGCATATCTGAATCCCTTCAGCATTATTTTCTCACAGCTGAAGCCCTTTAGTGCCCCAGACTGCTCACACAGTGGCCCTCATGTGAAGGTTGCAAAACTCTGAGAACTTCTCTAGAATGTGTAATGCTGGATACCAGGAATTAATTGGTTTACTTATCAAATAATGATACATTCTACTCTTTCACTGAAATGTTAATCATTCTTACTTGGAATGTTTTGGGGTTATTTTGCTCTCTGAAAACCATTTTAAAGTTTTATTCTCAGCCTGGAATATGACGATGTCCTGAAGCACTCTTTAGGTTGCCTGCGAACATTTTACCTTTGTAGTGTTTCCTTTTAATTTCCTCTCAACAAAATTCTTTACTTGATTATAGTTCCAATTCTTAATGTTATTCTTGTAGATTTGTGTTTTGAAAATTCGGTCCTACAAGAAGGTCAAATTTGAATACTTCAGAATCATAGAACCACTGAATGGTTAGGGTTGGAAAGGACCATAGAGATCATCTAGTTCCAACCCCCCTGCCATGGGCAGGGACACCTCCCACTAGACCAGGTTGGTCAAAGCCTCATCCAGCCTGGCCTTGGACACCTCCAGGGATGGGGCATCCACAGCTTCTCTGGGCAACCTGTTCCAGTGCCTCACCACCCTCACAGGAAAAAATTTCTTCCTAATGTCTAGTCAAAATCTGCCTTCTTCCAATTTAAATCAATTACCCCTTGTCCTATGTCTGCACTCCCTTTTAAAAAGTCCCTCCCCATTTCTCCTGTAGGCCCCCTTGAAGTACTGGAAGGCCGCTATAAGGTTGCCCCAGAGCCTTCTCTTCTCCAGGCTGAACAACCTTTTATGGCCTCTGTTACCAACAAGAAGCTTCAGCAGCTGCATCTTGAAACAGCTCACATTCTCTGCTTGAAACTAAATCAAGAATGGCTTTTCCTTTGTGGATTTTCTGAACAATTAATTGAAAAAGCAATCCTTTGCGATGTTTATAAATAATATAGTCTGCAACATGCCCTGTCATGACAGGTATTAAGTCTATCTAGGAGACAGGAAGCCTCCTATTACTATTGTGATTTCTGGTACCCTCTTGGTCTTCCTTATCATATTATGGTCATTGTCCCACCTCAATAGTATAGACCTATATGACCTAGACCTATAGACCTAGAATTAAAGTCCAGAGGAATTCTGCAATAATGATTCACACAGAGTCATGGATTAACCCTGGTAGGCAGCTGAGCACTCCATAACCAGTGTCTCACTCCCTACCAGTGGGATGGGGGAGAGAATTGGAAGGGGAGAAGTGCAAAAACTTGTGGGTTGAGGTAAAGGCAGTTTAATAGATAAAGCAAAACCCACGTTTGCAAGCAAAGCAAAACAAAGGATTCATTCACCACTTGCCATGGGCAGGCAGGTGTTCAGCCATCTCCAGGAAAGCAGGGCTCCATCACACGTAACCATTACTTGGGAAGACAAATGCCATCACTCTGAACGTCTTCCTCCAGCTTTGTACACTGAGCATGACGTCATACGGTGTGGAATATCCCTTTGGTCAGTTGGGGTCAGCTGTCCCGGCTGTGTCCCTTCCCACCTTCTTGTGCACCCCCAGCCTGCTCACTGGTGGGGTGGGGTGAGAAGCAGAAAAGGCCTTGGCTCTGTGTGAGCACTGCTCAGCAAGAACTAAAACAACCCTGTGTTATCAACACTGTTTTAATCACAAATCTAAAATATAGCACCATGTAAGCTCCTATGAAGAAAATGGACTCCATCCCAGCCAAGATCAGTACACACAGTTATTTACTTTATTTTCTTCCAGCCACTCCTTAAATTGTTATTTTACTCTCTAAAATCAGAACTGTTATGGTTATGTTCCTTCTACCAAGTTTCTGAGATATTAATTTATTCATTATGTCACCAGACATTCCAGTTTCTCTGTCCTTAGTGTGGTTCAGAGCTCTAGCAGTAGTACAGACACATATATTCAGTTTTAGTCTGCTTGCCAACTTTTATGTATGTGCTGAAATGGGGATGTACTTGTTGAGCTGCATTTTGCTATAGCTTTGCTGTGTTTTATCTGTTTCCACCCTATCCTTCATTTGAGGATATAGTGGGGTTTTTTTTACCTTTTCCCTGTGAAATGCACCGTTCTGAAGTATGCAGTCTTTCTCGTGTCTTGACTTTCTCTAAGTCTTAGCTTAAAAATTCCTCCTTAACTTTCGGATTTTCATTCTCAGTTACCAGCTTCAACTTTGGATTATACAGACCCTGTCCTCCCAAGAAGGTAACAAATCTTAACTGTCCTTTCCTGCACCGTGTTTTCAATGAAGCGCTGAGTTTCTGCCTCTCCATCTGCTGCCGTGTGTAGGTCTGGTAAGCCTGAGCTTCTCTTCCTGCCTACGCTTAGATTTCATCTCTACAACATACATCACAACGTTGTTGACATTTATCCCCATCGTTTTTGAAGAGATCATTTATGTGCTTCATGAGGTCTGCCACTTTTATACTTGATAGGCCAGAATAAGTCTTCTCTTCATCTAAGTGCCATTATAGCAATCACAAGACTAGATATTTATCTGACAGGTAATTGTAACCCTTCATGTTATTGACCAAATGCTGAAAAGGTATGTGACAACAACAACAAGGAAAATGCAAAATAAAAGCAGCTTTAACAGACTTGCTCTCTCTTTCCATGCATTTCCCTGTGCCTATACGGCTGCACACACAAGTACGCATGTGTGGGTTCCGAATGCGCCAGGAAATAAATCATCTTGGAATCACCACATGAAATGTACTGAAAAAGTCAATTTGCTGCTCAGCTATGGTCTTTAAGAACTATTTAAAAAAGCCAGAGAGAAGAAAACAGATGACATCATTGTGTCACTGTGAAAATAAGCCACTCACCCAATGTCTTGAATATCGTATGCCAATCCTGTCACCTCAAGAGTATGTAACAGGATCAGGCAAGTTCAGATGAAAGGAAATGAGGTGGAGCAGGGAAGGACTTCTGAAGAACGAGAGACTGACTGAAGCAGGACATTTAAGTTTGGAAAAAGAGGCAATAGCAAAGGGATCAGAAATCATGAGCGGCAGGGAAAAGGCAAATAAGGGATAATTGTTCCCTACTTCTGTAAATGCAAAAGCTAGCCCTTGCCGAAGGAAATCATCAGGTGGCATGTTAAGACAAGCAAAAAAGAAGCACTTTTTCACAAAGCACACAAACTGTGGAGCTCATTCACAGGTTGCGACTAGGCAAATACAGAGGAAGCAGCAACAATGTTAAACATGAAGCTCCAGTTATAATCTCGGGCTAAAGAAATCCCTAAAATGCAGATTGCTGAAAATGAAGAGAGCAAACTGCAGGATATACTACTCTACACTTGCTATGATATTCTTTCCCCGAGCGTGTCCTTCTGGCCACATCAGAAACAGAAGAAGGGGTGGGAAGATTTTTGGTCTGATGCAATACATTTAGTCTTATAAGGTCCTTTAAAACTGTAGCTATTCAGAATAATGAACTTTGAAAATGAGGACTTAGCTCTTGGCATCTTTCTATTACACTGCTGGCCAAATGCGCTTAGGAGGGTTTTATGGTTTTCCTTTTACTGCTTTCTATATACTACAGTATTATTCTATGAAAAGACAAGTAGTAAACAAGCTTCTAACTGTTTGTATGGATTATAGCTTTTATGACAAAATATTTTCCATCTGGAAATGAATTTTAATATTCTAGGTAGAAGAAATATCCTGTGTGTAAATCTTTCCCTTGCAGATGCCACTACTATAGGAATAATTTTACATGATTGAAACAAGTGATAAGATTATACCATACTTGCAATCAGCTACCAAATGTATTTGTCAGAATTGCAGTTGAGACAGAGGAATATGATGTGTTCTACCTGTTCCTAACCATAAATAACAAAAAAAGGCATAATATGAGACATGAAAGACTACAGTATTTTGTGGAGTTGTTTGCAATAACTAAAGCAAAAATGTGTTCCTGGAATGGTTCAGCATTGACCTGAGAGTGACTTTTATACTCATGATTAATTTCTTGTTGCAGTCACACAAACAATAGATACATTTCTATTGTGCACACAAATGTGGAGGGAATTCTGAGAAGCTGCATGCTGAGCACCAGTTATCTTGCACATTGAAAATATAGTATGGAATACTATATATTTCAAGAAACAGCAAGAAGGGATTCTTAGATTTAAAGAGAGGAAATAGGATGTGTTGTCATTTGACGATATCAGGAAGAGGATATTAAAGTTCAACAGTTCAGGAGCATTGCAGCTTTGTAAAAAAGGACCTAGGGTCCTGGTGGACACCAGATTGAACATGAGTCAGTGGTGTGCCCTAGAAGAAAAGAAGGCTACTGGTCTCCTGGGCTGCATTAGACAAAGCATTGCCAGCAGGTGGAGGGAGGTGATCCTTCCCCTCTACTCAGCACAGGTGAAGCTACACTTGGAGTGCTGTGTCCAGTTCTGGGCTCCCTAGTACAAGAGAGATACGGAAATACTAGAGGGAGTCCAACAAAGGGCCACTAGGATGATGAAGGGGCCACTAAGATGATGAAGGGACTGGAGTACATCAAATATGAGGAAAGTCTGAGAGAGCTGGGGATGTTCATTCTGGAGATGAGGAGGTTCAGGAGGGATCTTACAATGTATATAAATACCTGAAGGGAGGTATTTATATATATATCTAGACATGGTCCTGGGCAATCAGCTACAGGTGGCCCTGCTTGAGCAGCGTGTTTGGACAAGATAAACTCCAGAGGTCCCTTCCAACCTCAGCCACTCTGTGATTCTGTGATTCATGGCATCCACAAGGCTGAAGTCAAGTAAAGTTGAAGTGGACTAGAATGACTTGTGTTCCTAGATGAGAGAGGCAGCATGGAACATCATGGGGCTTCATGAAGTTTGGGATTAAAAAGCAAAGGGTTGCAAAATGGAGTTATTACTAGCTAAGAAATGAAAGCAAAACGTTAATGTAAACAGCTGGGAATAGTCATAGAGGAGGAAGTGCTGAGCATATGAAAGACCTTTTAGAAGGTGTCGCTACATCTCCTTTTAGCGACTGTCCTCACAATTACACTTGTAAGAGTGTAGTAAGAGTAAGAGAGTATTTTGATCTCTGTGCCCTTGTTGGCATCATTTCACTTTCCATTTCCCTTTCTGCTCTGCTTAGGGAGTCCAAAATCACAATGGCAGCAACTCTTCTCATTATTTTGGAGGGTTTGATTGTGGGTTATATATGCTAACAGTTTCTCATGTCAGCTATGGCTGCTAGGTTTGTGCATAATGTGATCATATACAATGGCAAAGTCTTTGGACATTGATTGAAGTAATGAATGATCCTATCAGAAAAATGTCTATACTTTGCTGGTAAATTAGCACAACTCTATCAGCCTCAGAGAAGTATGCCATTTTTTCCCCAGCTGCAGGTTTTTCACTGCCTATCCTTGGGCACAATGTGAGACTGACAATTTCCAGTTATTACCAGTTTGGAGGAGCTATTTGGAGCTGGAGCAGGCTACCAGGTCTCCGTAGGAATGCAAATGTTGTCAGCCAATGCTACGTACCTCTCTCTATAAGCAGGACACTTTAGTACATGTTAAAGATGCCTCAGAGCCTGTTGGTAATTCTGGAGTTCTGTCATTCATGAGTGCTCGGAAAACATCCACACCTGAATATTTCAGGGATAAAGAGCTATTCTGCCACCTATTCAAAACACATTTTTTTCTGTCTATCTGCAACTAGTTAAAAATATACATTTTAAAAGTTAGTGAAATAGAACAAACGTGACACATCCAAAAGAAATACTTCATCAGGAAAAAACAAAGTAGTTTAAAAACACAGACTAGTTTTGCAGCCATCTTGAAAGAAATGGGAGAAGATGAAGTGATGTTATCATAATGTTTTGGGAAAGGAGAAAATATTGAAGATTTATTTATTTTGTTCTTTTCTGAATCAAATTATTTGAGAAATCACAGCTGTACTCAAGCTAGCAAGAACACACTGAGCAGTACCTTCCCCAACAGGAGTCAATATTCCCTTTGAATTCAACACAACTGAACTTCAGCCATGTTGCTGACATTAATTTTTTATGGATACTCAAAACTGCCTCACTAACCCACTTAAGTGACTTTATCCAGCCACACAAACACCTCCCTGTTGTGAGACACCGAGGTGCTAAACAAGGTTGCAGTCTCCTTAGTTAGTCTAGTAAATCTGGTTAGTAAAACATTTTTAGCCACCTGTGAGCTGAGAAGGACTTGCAAGTTGTTTAGATTCACAGCTACAGTAAGCTTGCTGGCACTAATGCTGCTCTCTTCTGGCTGTCATTCATCTCCCCTGCTACGTCTTTTATGGTTTATAAAATATTCCAACTAAACATTTCGTACATGGAGAAGGAAAGAAAAGGAGCTTTAATCTTACATTGTGTTTGAAAAATACATACAGTTTCAGGTTTTTTTATCTGTTACCTGTATCACAGTATGGAAATGAGAAAATCTGGCTCTAAAAAATTCACTGAGCTGCTTTTCCACTATACTAGGTCTCAACTAGAAGCTGATCATTTTGCCTGGGAAGGTACTTCTGAAGTCAAAGTGGGAAACAAAATGAGCAAGAGTCAAAAATGAAGGAGGTACACAAGCAGAGGAGATAATGCTTCTGCACAGCTGGAGAGGCAGAAAACTTGCTTGGGATGTTGGGAACCAGCAGGATGAGGCTAGGATAACCTGCTAAAATAGTCATAAAAGGCGAGAGTGATGATACTCTTTGGGAGTTAAACAGGCCTGGTCACAAATATACTTTGGAGAAACCTGAAAAGTGCTCTGCCGCTACCCCTGGGCCCTTCACGCCACATCTCCCGTGGGTGGTTGCATCTCCAAGCACACCCTTAGGGCTTGCTTTGCTGGAGGGGAAGCCATTGACTCCAATCAGTTGTCACTGGGAACCACATTAGGCAGTGAATCCATCAGAGTACATGCAGTGAAGGACTGCAAATGTGACAGTGCCTTCTTTTTGGGAGGCAGTGTGGAGAGGCTATGTGTGCTAGTTCCCTCCCAGCCCTGCCCTGATGGTGGTCTCTGACAGGCAGGGTGTCCATTTGCAAAACAAAGTCCGCACTGCAGCCACCAGCACAATTTGTTTCTAGTCAATAAAGCAGCAGAGCCACTAGGGCTCTGCATCACTCACTAGTAATGAAGCTCAAATTAATTCCAATAATAGTTCCTGGTTCAACAAAGGAAAAAAAGGCAACCTGAAGACAGTAACCCTTGGAAAGAAAAACAAGATGCATGCAAGATCCCAGATGGCAATAGGCAGAATTTTGTTCCTGCTATTAACTAAATTACCTTCTATTTGGGGTTTCATTAAACATGAGCCCCTAAAGCTTGTTTCTTCATAGTCTGGAGTTTTAAATCAAGATTTGAAATTCCCAATTAATGAAGCAGCAGACAAATTTCTTGTCAGCCTCATGTGAGCACGCATTTTGTGCTTTTTCCATTCAGATAGCATTTGGTACCTTGCCTGGCTTGGTTGAACATCTCATGACAAATGTAATTATTCATTTCACATGTGTGCAGCTAGCTCTGGGTCTCATGTGTATAGTTTAATGATACATTTATTAGAATCAAAATCTCACTACTATTTATTGTTTTGAGTAGTAGGTCTCCCTGAGACTAAAAGGCACTTTGAGGAGTTAGACCCATCAGACAAAACTCTTGCCCTGTTGAAGTCAGTGAGAATCACATTGTTAAATGGCTATGGTCAGAATCTTACTGTTGGAGGTTTGCGCTGTGTGCTACCTTGTGGTGGGCTCTCAGCTTGACTGCAGACAGTAGCCAGGGTGCTCCATTTCACACTCGAAAAGCAATCTGTGCCAGCTCAGTAATGCATGCAAGCATGTACTTAAGGTTAGGCATGTGGTTAAATGTTTGCTGAAGTGGGCCTTAAAACACAAAAGATGGGTATAGTTTCCTCCTCTAACTACCCTTTTAAAAATAATTTCATCCACTATTTTGCATGCTTTTAGGGAAATGATGCCATGAAGAGCTCTGATTACCTGCTGACAGCGAACTGCATGACTTTTTCTAGTACAAAAACAAAAGTGAAAAGTATGTTAAATGCTGCTTCACTGAAAGTAATTATTTTAGTGCATTATCTAAGTGCTCATATAAAAGCTGCAATTAATAAAAATGCATTGACTCAGGTATTCTTATGCACAATGTTCAAGTTCCTTAAGCCTAGCAGGTAGCAAAGGTGTTCTGAAACAGTTTTCAACTTTCTTACTAATGACCTGACTATTTCTACCACGTACAGCCCTTTGGAATTAGTGCTACAAACACTACTAATGTTTTTGTTTCAGAGTGCTGAATGACATGTTTTCCCCAGAGTGCTATCCTGTAACTTAAGTCAAGCACAACTATGTGCTTTTTTAGTCTCAGCATAAAAATTCTAATGATGGATTTTAGTAATTTTTATGGTGGAAGTTGTGGGCAAATGCGAAAATAGTACATTCAACACTTTGAGTCCACTTTGATCATTGCTGAAAGATTGTTAGTTGCTTTTTTACTAACATGCTTGAAAGAAGTCTCCTGCTTTTGCTGGGGTTTGTTTTACTCATAGTTTGTTCTAAAGTAGTTGGCTGATTTTATTTCTTTCAGCCTGCTGAAAGCAACAGCCTAACTCTTCCAATATGTTTTTTCAGACTTTCTATATTTGGGTGTCCGGAGATTTGAATTTGGGTTTACAGAGGGTTGTTTGTTTGTTTGTTTGTTTTGTTTCAGGAGGAGGAATTCAGACATACCAGATGCTGAAAAAAGTCCAAAAGAGTTGCAACCAAGATCTCAGGTTATTTTATAAGGTCCTCATCTGCAGTCTCTACAATCTCCACTTTCCTAAGGCAGCATTCCTACTGTCATCTTTCTTCTACTGCTTCAAATGTTGTGGCATGTAGTTTCAGAATTAAAATGTTTCTATCCCTCCCTGAAGCTCCTGCGTTAAATTAGAATTTTAATATAAAACTTGTTAGCCTGACAGTATTAGCCAAAGTAATGAACTTCAGACTCAGAGTTTTTTCTCTTCTATCTCACAGTATTTAGGAAATGCAATGATATACAGTATTATTTACAAAAAGAGAGCTCTTCTGTGATAGTTGCCAAATACCCAAGTGCAGAGAAAGACAGTCCTTGTGCCGAAGAAGATATCATTGTAATCATTCCCACCTGTCCTTTCCCTCTTTTCTTTCTAAGTCTATTTTGACTACTAAGCCTACAATGGAACAAATCACTGATGCTGATTAGAGAAATCTCCCCCTTCAAGGAAGAAAAATAGAAGATATGATATCATTGTAATCATTCCCAGGTCTGTATTTTTACCACTGACCTTTGGCTAGCAATATCTGCACTTACTCCACACCACAGTGCCATCACCAGCTGTGTGAAAAATCTTCCAATACTTTTAAAAGCAGGAAATAGGCACCTGTCCTTTCCCTCTTTTCTTTCTAAGTCTATTTTGACTACTAAGCCTACAATGGAACAAATCACTGATGCTGATTAGAGAAATCTCCCCCTTCAAGGAAGAAAAATGCCTCCATAGGCAAAACAGTAAGAAGAAAAGGCGCTTTGGCAATTGAAGGAATAGACTGACTTTGCAACCATTCAATTTCTCAGCAAGTGCATTAGGCAGTTTAAAGTTACTCTTCCATTGATGCTTGCTGTTGAATGCAAGATGCCTCCATAGCAAACAGAAGAAGAAAAAAAATCAGTCATCAGAGACCAGGGCTGGGTAAGAAGAAAGGAACATTGCAACCTGAAATAGAAATAATGTCTGGATCACATTTTACTTTGTGTTTAAAGGATATTTCCCTGTATAGTACATTACAATAAAAGCAGTACTAAGTGCCTTCCTGTTTCCATAGAGGACTGTTCTCTTTTTTTAGGGCTGTGGTGAATAAAGATATGAAATATGCAGTCTATACCTGTGAGCAGGCTGATATGTACATGCAGGCAACATTATTTCATGTCGCAGGCTCAGACTTTAAGGAACAGCCTCAGGCCTTGCCTTAGGAACTCATCTGTAGTAGCTTCGATATGACGAATGTAGTCATACATGCACTGAGACAGAAAAATAAAAAGAACAGGGAAAAAAGGGGAAAAAAAAGCCCTAATCAGTGTTCAGGATGATGGAATGATTTAAAATGAGACATTGGCCCAAATTCCTTTGCAGCAGGAGTTGCACTGGTGAAAAGATTGTGCAGTGCAAAAACAGGATTGTCCCTCCACATGTGCATGAGCAGCTTGCCAGCCCGCTCGTGTTCCTGAGGGAGAGTGTGCTTATGGTGCCTGGGGGATGCTACCTCTTGAGTCAGTGTGCTGGTTTTGCCTGGGGTAGAGTTAACTTTCTTCACAGTAGCTAGTGTGGGGCTATGTCTTGGATTTGTGCTGGAAACAGCGTTGATAACACAGGGATGTTTTCCTTCTTGCTGAGCAGTGCTCACACAGAGCCAAGGCCTTTTCTGCTTCTCACCCCACCCCACCAGGAGCAGGCTGGGGGTGCACAAGAAGCTGGGAGGGGACACAGCTAGGACAGCTGACCCCAAATGACCAAAGGGATATTCCATACTGTATGATGTCATGCTCAGCATGTAAAGCTGAGGGAAGAAGAAGGAAGCAGGGTATGTTCAGAGTGGTGGCGTTTGTCTTCTCAAGTAATGGTTACATGTGGTGAAGCCCTGCTTTCCTGGAGATGGCTGAACACCTGCCTGTTTATGGGAAGTCATGAGTGAATTCTTCTTTTTGCTTTGCTTCTGTGTGTGGATTTTGCTTTACCTATTAAACTGTCTTTAGGTCAGCCCATGAGTTTTCTCAGTTTTACTCTTCTGATTCTCTCCTCCATCCCACTGGGGGGAGGGAGTAAGCAGCTGTGTGGTTCTTACTGTCAGCTGGGGTCAAACCACAGCAGTCAGGTAGGTCTGTAATGAAGATCCATGAAAAAGAAGAAGTGGCTTCCTTCAACAGAAATTGCCAAAGCAGGTCGATGGTGACAATAACTTTGACCACAGCATAAGCACAGTCCCTTCTGAACAGATATTTGCTTGGCTCAGGTCTGGTGATCCTTAACATCAGTTATCTGAAATGTATTTGCCTTTAGCTGTTGTATCTTGAGTTTATGACTGCATAAGGAATTTGCAGGACTTGTTACCATAATAAATACAGAACATGTGAAAATAATGTATTTCATTTGTAAAAGTTCAAAATGAGAAAAATTTTAATTACAGGCAGAGAATATTTTAGTCCCTTTCCAATATTTTTGCACATAAATATAAAGGTCAACAAATGGAGCTTGCTTTTCCTTGGAGACTACAACAACTCTTGGTTTAGTAAACCACAAAATTCAATATATTTTAGCAAATAATTTCTTAATTCATGGTAGCATTTTAATGATTCCATGTTTACTTTGATTTAAAGTTGCTTTTAAAATTATCTCAATTCCTTTTTACTCAGGTAGAGCAGATAATCCTGTCTGGCATGAAACATGTGGTGTTAGATAGATCTAAAAAGATCATATGACTGTAAAAAAAAAATCACTGTAGAAGATTTTTTTCAGTGGTCTTGTACCCAGTAATAAGATTGAAGTGTCTCATGCAAGCTACCCAATGCACCAAGGGCAAGAGCAAGCTGATCCTGAAAAGTCCAGGGCACTCTCAGAAAAGAGCTGTTGCTATTTCCCGTGTTCATGCCCAGGAGATGTCTGGTAGACACTGAGGCTCTGACCAAAAGCCAAGGGCTGAGCTCTGGAAAAGGGTGTGAGACAAATTCAAATTGGTAATTTGGGTACTAATCCCAGTACTCATGCATGTCCCATGGGAAGAGCTGGCCACAGGAGGCAACCTTGCACACTCCTGACCAGTCCAAGGCAAAATTGCAAAGAAATCAATTTACTTGTTCAAAGCAATTAACACAATCGATTCCTTCTTGGCAGCCCTGAATGTCATTTAGGCAGCTCAGGTTTCTTTTACAAGTATTGCTTACCCTGGGTATAGACAAACTTCTCTAGATTTTTCCATCATTTTTTCTTAGGCAAAGTGCAAAAATCCCTGCTCCCTGTTTTTTGTGGTTGGTTTTAGAGCCTTTCTTTGTTTCAGATATTTTCAGACAAATTAGCAGAGTTATGGACCTCTGTTTTGGATGATGCATGCTTTATATGCCCCCAATCCTTTCTGCCATACCAGCGTTATATAATAGATATTATTAGGTACATAAAAAATGAATGTGGATATTCATGACGGAGGTGAGAAGTGGGCACCCTTACCTTGTTGACTCTGGTGAACTAGAAGTTCCTGAAGACAAAAGTCTTCCACTAATCCACAAAAGAAATCTGATATGGCAGGTACTAGAATCAAGATCTGTTGCCTGTTAGGACCAATATGATCAAAAATGGCCTCTAAAAAGGGTACCTCAGTTTTGTATTTCCAGTCTCTTGACAGTAGACGACTTTCAGAGATTAAAAATCTACAGAGCTAACTGGAGCTTTCGGAGGTCTATGCCCCAGAACATGTGGTTTTTCATATCTGAAAAGATACAGAAAAGAGGGAAATGCAAAATTTCCGTGTTTGTCCCACTAGGTGTAATATCTCCTTACTAAGATTGTCAGCAATGGGACCAGCTGTACTTTTTGCTTTCAATATTTGATGTATAAATAATCTCCATTATGGTGAAAAGCACTTCTTGCTCAATCATAATCGTATGACGTCTTTTCTAACATAACAGATAAGCACTGATTTGTCAGACATTATATTTGTAACTGCATCTCAGACTTTTACATAGGAAATGCCAGCCGTGGTCTGGCTTAGATAAGAAAATTACAAAAAAAAACATTATCAAGTACATCGCATCTTACCAGAACCCCCAAATTGTGTGCACTGCCGTAAGAAAATTACAAAAAAAAACGTTATCAAGTACATCGCATCCTACCAGAACCCCCAAATTGTGTGCACTGCCTTGTTGCTTGAAACTCTACCGTTGCCTTAACATGTTACTAATATGCATCAAAATTGAAGGCCTAGGTGCTTCAGTGCCCAGCTACCCTCAATACTTCTTGTACAAATCTATTTAAAATATGACCTTAGTAAATTAGGTTAAATGCTGTAAACCTGGTTCCTGAAATAAGCCCAAGATACCACTTCTGAATGTCTCCTAACTTCTTTAGGATGTGAATGGATTCTTTTCAGATTTGTAAGTGCATTTTATTGAGTCTGCTTTAGACTGCACACGTATTTCTGTCAGAGTTTTGCCCTAGCACATGAAATTTTATTAACAACTGGAAAAAATTGAGTTAATATGGCTTAATAGCTGATAAGGATCTCCAGTCTATTGTTACATCCTTTTGCCTTCCTAATTCTTTTGCAAATGTGGCATACTAATACAAAAAGTTCAGCATTTTTTCCAAAACCCTGAATTAGCCTATGTTTTTTTTTTTACAGCTACATCTGTGTACTTCCTAAAGTCCCCTTATTATAATTTTACTCTTAAGCTATACAGTAGTCCTTAGCCAAACAAGAGAGCAACTGATTGCATAAAAAAAAAAAACAAAAACCAAAACGTTGGACTGTGCCTCACTCCATTTCAAGTAAATTCAGCCTTTGATATGCTATAATCAGAGGTGAAAAACATAATAGGTTGTTACTTTTTCTCAAAACTGCTTTAGGCTGATCATTCTTTTACTTTGGTCTTTAAAATTGTGTATCTGTTGTTTAGGTTCCTAAAGGTAGTATTTAAAGTTAATATCTTCATTAAATAATCTGCATCACTGTGAAAATATTCACAAATGTATCAGTTCTGCAAGCCTTGCATCCCTGAGTCTCTGTTTCAGATCCCTGGTTCAAGCGACTTCAGTCATGCTGATAGAAACTGGCCGTCATGTTCCTGCCTGACTGCAAGCTCACTTGACCCCTGGGCAGAACCACACTGGAACTGCGGAAAGGAGGATGTCCTCTTGGTCTCAATCCTTCCATGGCAAATGTCCTCTTTGTTTAAACAGGGCTGAAGTTTCTAGTTTCATAATTATAGACCCTAGGGCTGTTATAGACCCAGCAGCAAGTCTGGCCCATTCAAATAGCAGCCAGAACAGAAAAGATATCCCACGGTAATCCATACAGAAAAAAGCTGCCTGTGCTAACATTTGTTGTCTGTGTGCTGTTCAGCAATTTTGGAGCTGCAGATCACCTCCTCTCTGGGGAACTGGAACAGCAGGGTTTTTAGGATCAGCCATCAGATGTCAGAGTTGAGCTGCACGAATCCAGGAAAATGGAGAGCTCACCGACAGGCAGCAAAACGCTTGGGTCGTAAAGGTCTTCCAGCTTACTAGTTTCAAGTACTTTGTCACAGAGCTCAACGTGGGAGGCAAAGCAATTTGCCAGGGTGTGCGTGTGCACATATGTGCATATTTGTTTGGAATTTGGTGAAACAGGGAATGCCAACTCCAGGGACTCATTGCACATTGTGCCTTTGGATCAAGACAGTGCCCAGTTCTTCATAGAATCATAGAATCATTAAGGCTGGAAAAGACCACAAGGTTCATGGCAATATTCATGGTTTCCTTCTAGTAGGCAGGACTAGTTTGATATTGTTAATCCTGTAGATATCAAGTTTTCAGTCTAAAATTAGCAACATTTTCCATTAATAAGCAGTCATTTACTTTTCCATATAAACAAGGTTGTGGAACGGTGGCACATCTATGCATGTGCAAGAAGAAAATAGAATTAAGCAAGCAACAGAAACACTTTTATTTCCTGCATTGTGTTTTTCCTTGTGTCTAGCTGTTGCTTTCAAGGACACATCGAACACAAAAAATCTAAATAGGTAACAAGAAAGTAGGAAAATTTGCAAAAGTATTAGATGCCACTTAAAATAAGTTGGCAGCTTGGTCAGCAAATACAGAAACTAACATGGACCAGAATTGTTGGATAATCTGCATATGGATTTATATTGGTCTTTCTTAAGTAAAGGCTTGTCACTGAGAAGAAATGTAATTTTCCTAATGGCTAACCAGTCCCTCAGAAAAGATTCGTTTGTCAAATCCAATGCTCACCATTTAGCAAAAATGAAAAACATGTCTTCCTTCTTTTGAAAATATTAGGTCTTCAGCAAGCCTGTGAGATTTGAAATCATCTGAAACTTCCCACCGGCCAAGAAAGGCAACCAGGGCAAGGTGTGCATAAGTGTGTCCATCTAGAAGTGGAAGGGCACTTAGGGGAAATGAAGGGGTAACCTACACTTATAAACTAACAATTTTAGAGAAGTAGATGATAAAGTGGTAATAGTCACATTTTCAACTTTTTGTCCTGTTCAAAGGATGTAAAATTTCCTTTGTGGCCTAAACCATTCAATTGATTGTGCTTTTACTATGAGAGTGACAACAGAAACCTTGGTGATGACACTACTGGCTCTGTTCCAATAGCACCCAGTGCCCTGAGGTGGGGCTCAGGTTGCCCATCTGCTGGGTGCTGTAGAGGTATGAAACAGTAAAAATCATTCCATAAATCTTTGCTTTCAATTACAGGGATATTCTTTTAATGAAAGGGATTATGAAGTGCTCACTGAAAAAATGTGTTCACTTTGCTCACTTCTAAGAAAAATCATCAGTATTTGTTTTCCTGGCATCTTTGCAGCCAGTACTTTTAGCACATGCTCTCTCCTTCTTGCCACATTGTGAAGCTAAGTGGAGTAGCTTTGACCCATTCCTCCTCTGAAGGTATTGGGGCAGCCCAAAGAGTGAGGGGAGCAGAGAGGAAAGGTTGGTGGGCAACTGGCAGCTGTGGAGGGGAGCTGACAGCTATGCAGAAGTGCAGATGTGTCTTTATAGGTTTTATCCACCTTTTTATTAAAAAGAACTGTGAGAGACTTGTAGAAATGTAAATAAATCAATACAATCATACATATATACTCTTTATCCATCAGGAAAACAAATTGAGTTCTTGAAGGAAAAATAAAACCTTCTGCCTCTGCATGTAAAGGCAACTGCACCAAGCAGCATTGCAGCTCATCCTTCGGCACCAGCCCAGCTGAGAAGCATATCACTTGCTGGTGCGAGCATTTGGAAGGGGAAAATTGGCCACAGGAGCAGCAGCAGTTAATGAAATAATTCTACTACCATACAGCAGCCATTATCATACAATTAACCGCACTTGCTTTCCACTGGCACCAGTGAGAAGGGTCACTGGTGGCCCACAAGTTAGTGATCTTAGGTGGAGCAGCAGCATGAGTCCTGGCTCTGCAGTACCATGTTATGAGGAAGGTTTGAGCCCCAAATCCACTGTGTGTTGCAAGGGTACAGCAATACTTCCCACGGGTGTTACAACAGTTACCTGCTTGATAACCATCATTCGATAAGCAGTAATCGGCTGTGTTTAAGGCCTTTGCCTGTCCCACTTGTAGTAAACATCTTGGCTTAAGGCTGTTGCTCACAGGCTTAGTCTAATAATGTTCATCTCTTAATTTGTGCCATGTCCATAACTGGACCATACACAGGGGCAGCCATAGCAGTTTGGCTAACTGGGAATACTGTCTGGAAGTGGACTGTACTCATAACCCAACAAAAATGCATATACCAGGACAGGTCATTAGCTTAGTGAAGGGAGACTAGTCCAACAGGCACCTTAATACTGCTGGTAACTGTAGTTGTAATAAATGCAATTATTGTTCTGCTTTTTAACTGTGTTTCTAGCCTAACTAGCTAAGCTGCAGGGGAAATAAAACAACAAAGGGGGGGAGGGGGGGGGGGGGGAAAATAAGGAAGAAAAAGAAGGAATAAAAAAGTCCAGATTAGGAAGAAACTTTCCATTTGCTGCTAGGTTTTGGGTGTTGGGGTTTTTTTCCATTTTCCTTGGATTATGTGGAACATGCAGCATAATTAACAAGGACATCAAAGAGAATGACAGTATGTGGGTTGGCATTGGACTATTCAAGGGTTGGGGACACCTCCTGTAAGATTTCAAGGGTCCCCTGTAGGACCATTAGATGCAGTTGCTGCTACAACAGAAGTAAGAAGTGTAGTTAGGACCACTGCTTTGCCAGCAGAAGTTGAAGGGGGTTAGCTGTAAGGACATACGTGCTTCAGCCAGAGTCCTCCTCAGTTATAGAATCATATCATAGAATTATAGAATGGTTTAGGTTGGAAGCGGCCTTAAAGATCATCCCGTTCCAACCCCCCTGCCATGGGCAGGGACACCCTCCACTAGGCCAGGTTGCTCAAAGCCTCATCCAGCCTGGCCTTGAACACCTCCAGGGATGGGGCATCCACGGTTTTGCTGATAACTGTTATGGTACCACTGGCAAGAGACAGCTACATCAATGTGATTTTGCCTTCTGAAACAACTGATTAAAACTGTCTTATGTCTCGTGTTTTTTGGGAGATCACGTGCTCTCAGAAATTCAACAACGGCTCTGGCACTGTTTGTGGTAGAAGACCTAAGTCCCTCTTCCTGACCTAATTAAAATTACAATTATTTGTCAACAAATGGAAAATCTAAACCAAGAAAGGCTGAGATCTACTCCAGGAGTGCCCCAGCTGAGTGATTAGTTGTCTCTCTTAGAAACAGGAAATATAACTTTTCCTTTTTTGAAGGAGGCAGACAGGGTATTTAGCCTGCGGCTCTGGGAAATAGAATTTTAGTGATCCTATGCATCCTTCCCATCAGCTACTGCATCTGAGCAGAGGTCATCCAAAGCCAAAGGGATTGCACTGTAGACCACTTCAGAGATTACGGGTCATATGAACCAGCTTCTGCTGTAAGGCTTTCTAGGACAACTTCTTTAATGAGTGCTTAATTGGGATTGTGCAGTTGTGAGTTGTTCTTACGGGACTGGCTCTTTGATTCTCAAATGGGCAGAGACCTTTATTTCTAAGCTGTCCTTTTTTGCCTCATTGCTTCAGGTAACTGATACTGTTTCTTCTTTTCATGAAATGTTTCCTTCAGCTCTCCAAGGAGGCTTGCAGACCAGAGCTTAATGACTCAATAACCATTTTAGATACCAGCACAAGAGTACTTGAGTACCTCATATTCTTTAAAGTCTTTGTGCTCATAGTATTAACATCCCACTTCTAAAATCAAAACCAAGGCCCTCTTCTTGCCCTTGGGGGCTTCAACCTTTTTGTGGATGTAAGCATTAGCAACCTGCTTAATGTCACCCAGGAGTTCAGCATCAGAACAGGGGTTTTGAATCTTTTCCCCCACATCCAAAGCAGCTGTCCTTAAGAGTGGTTGCTGTCCCCAGGGCAGGACAGGCCTTTGCTCCAGGGCCTGAATGGCTGCTGTTTCCAACAACTTCATCAGGATTCAGGACTGTTCCTCACCTTTGAAAATCACATGTATAGAGTTTCTTGTGCTCTGCCTATACTGGCAAACTGGGATATCTGTGTGTTAATGGTCTCCACACAAACCATACGCTTGTATTTCTGAGTGCATGCAGAGACTTGCAAACAGTTTAATAAAATTTGTGATAACCATGTGACTTCTCAGCTTTTGCTTTCCTAAGAAGGGCTGAAATTTGTTGTTGTGAATCTACTGCAGAGCTATGGCAGCTGGTTAGACAGTAAGGGTGTTACCACTTGAGGAAAGTGAAAATCAAAATGTTAAATAATTACAAGCTCTTGCAGTCATACACTCTGCAGAAAGAGTTCTGACAGTAGCATATTGTCCTTTTCTTCCCTGATTTGCATCCTGAACAGCCTGCATTACTCCCTGGGATACAGCAATGTGCTTTGCTTTGTTTTCTACTTCCATGTGTTGCAGCATTTCCTACATTGTCATCACCAACGAGAGGGCGGAATTTCGTCTGAGCTATTAGGCATAGCTCAAGTCTTAAAGCTTATCAAGCTATAAAAGGCCAGAGATGAAGAGATAATGCTGTGGCCACAGGGGAGAAAGGAAGATTAAGAGAAACCACAGCTTTGTAATGAAAATACCTGGTCCAGGTTCCCACAGCCTGCTTCTCCCTGAGTGTTCAGTAGCTTGTTAGACAAGAGGAAAGCGTAGATAACACTCTCTTCATGACTGGCTGAGGAATCTATAGCCATTAAATTTATTCTCAAGGCACACTGAGCTTGTGCAGGGCCTTTTGAGATGTGTAACTCATTCTACAATTGTGAGTGGAATGATTTAACAACACCAGTTCTGTGGCTGTTACTCAGTTCCACACATATGCACTGCAGAGGTTTTGCAGTTGGCAGTGGGGGATTATACTGAAGAAAACCAGCTTTAAAAATGCAGGCCTTTGGCCCAAAATTTAAAGGAGTATATATATTAACTCTCAGAAGGATGTTTGTTAGCTACAAAATGGAATTCTGGCAAACAAGTGTAGGCCAGCCCCTGAATGTGATCTAGGATCATTGCCCCTGCCCACATTCTCAAATAGGTCTGACAGATCTTGATTGGCTCTAGGAAGGAAAAGTGTGCACACACCAAGGTATTGCCATATCACCTATAAATGCAATAATACAGAGAAGATATAACACTGGAGGAGACAGTTAGGAAATGCAGGATGTTTAAATTCTTTTTCTTTGGAGAGTGTGACTGAAGAGAAGGGAACTTGTGCATATTCATGAGTTTCATCCAGCTGAGTTCCTGAACATCCTGGAAACCTCATGGGAATATGGCAACTTCCGTTGCACTTGAAGGCTTTTTATTTGAAGTGCAAAAATCCACCTGTACCATATAAAAATAATTTTAAATTTAAGCAAATACAAATTTATTAATTTTCAGACTTATATATCAGTTTTGCCTCAGCTACTTTACTGTTTATTAAAAGAATCTTACAATCAGCTTTTCTACAGAGATATAAAATCACTACAGTGAGTGATGACCCAGACATTCCCTTCCAATTATGTTGAACTATAAGTGTCAATTGCTATAAGATATTTCATTCTTCAATGACTATTTTCCGGAATGTGATTTAAATTATACCAAAGGTTTTTAATTAAAGTCACCCTTGTCATGCAAATATTTAATTTGTATTGATATATTTTTAGCTATAAACCACTGTCTTGATGCTTTGAAAAGGCTCTTTAAAATTCATAAGACTATATTAACACAATGCCGACACTGTGTTACTTGTGACAGGAGATATCTGTCAGTCATTCATTATGTGTCTGGCTGGTGAGGCTGTAGAGATTAAATTCTAGCTCAGACTGTTTCAGAACAGCAGAGGTTTCTGCCAGGCTTGTATAGCTTCAGTTAAGCATGAATAAAAATAATGTTTGATAAACTGCAAAGTCTTGCAGTTTTTCACAAGTCTCATGGTCATAAGTGTGCTTCTCAGAGGCTTAGCTGTTAAACTCACCTCTGCAGAAACAGCTAAAGTTTTCTTCTGAAGAAGAATTCTGGTTCTAGCCTTCAGCTTTGCAAATAAATGCTTTAATATGAGATCCTTCAAGGAACAGAATCCAAAAAGTGAGTAGAAATAACTTGATATTGACATCTTTCTTTTATTTGTGTTGGTTTTGCCCTGACAGAAGTGGCACAGCACTGAAACGGAGAAGTTGTAGAATAGCTGTCTTTCAAGATATGCTTAGAGAAAGCCGCCTGACCTGATCTAGTGTTGAATGGGAAGTCGGATCAGATGGCCTCTGGAGGTCCCTCCCAGCCTATGCTTCCTAAAATTCTATTATTTGAAGGTCATCTTCACAATATGTTATAACCTTGAGAATTCTCACATACTAAAAATCAGTATTTCTTCTCCTCTAGACCTTGGAGCATTAAGTCTTTACTTATTATGCTTTCAAAGCTCCTGTTGTATAATCCTCCTTCTCTGAGTGAGACTGTGCTGTGCCTTGAAGAAAAGACAAAATACCGTACCTCAAAAGCCTTTGTTTTGGCTTCTGTTTCTTCAGACATTTAAGGATTCCCAGTGTAACTTAGCAATTATGGGAGAATATGGCATAGCAGCTTTCTAGGAGGTTCAAATCTTTGTATAATTAGTATAAAGCTAGCTACTACCATCAGCAACTTTTGCCATCTCCCTATTTGTTTTTTCCCATCTCATTTCAGAAGGGCTCTACTGATGACCTTCTGCTAAAACCAGCCACTTATTGCTATCTCTTGTTTCCTATATTTTTCAGTGGATCTCCAGGCATACAAACTTCCCCTCCCATCTGGTAGCTGCTTGGCTTCTCGAAGACCTGCTGGCAAGGAAACTTGTTCCCTTTGTAAATCCATGCCAGCCTCATCAGCAGGCTGTTCCTGATTTACGTGCTCCCTGCTTCCTTCTAAGGCCTCCATCCAAAAGATTTGTAAGGCCTGACTTCCCTTTGCCAAAGCTCTGCTGAGCTTTCCGGTACCCAATGTGTATTTATTCACCCACTGGTTCTTTTTAGTTTAGCTTGACCAGGCTGACTGGTGGAGGTGTCAGGCTTTCTGATCATACTCCTCTTTCACACAGGGTCTCGCTAGCGACCCTGCAGTTCTGTGATATGGAGAGAGTCTCACGCAAGCAGTTTCACATCACAGTTTCACCATTAAGTTTGTTAGAAGCCCCAGCTGGTCCAAGAGATTTGTGTCTGTTCTTTTCATGCATATGATTTCTGATCTTGTCCAATACTGTTACTTGAGACAGGGCCTCTGATGCATCTTCCATAAGGACTTTCAACATGGGAAATGCCTCAAGCTTCTCCATGATAAACAGATGCAGAAAGATAATTTCATTTCTCTGCTCTGTCCTTATCTTACTGGAGCATTCATTCCTTTTATGCCTTTGCTGTCTATCAGGTCTTCACATGTTCTGGCAGATGTCCTGCAACTGCTGTGTCTGGAAAAAATGTTATGCTTTTTTGCAAGTTATTCTTCAAGATCTTTAGCCTTCCTTTTGATGCTTTTACAAGTGACCTGGCAAAGTTTAGGATCCTTTCTATTTTTCTGGTCAGGCCACAACTTCACAATTTGGTGTGCTGCTGGCTGTTCTGTTCATGTTAATTTTGCAGAATATTTCCAGCTCACGATTTTCCAGGGCTTCAGAGGTCATACTTTGCTGTCTTAGGACACTCTGAAACCATAGGTCTTCTCATTTCATCAGCACCAGTGGGCTGGTGAAGAAAATAAGTAGTTCCGTGAGCAGCCAACTTAATGAAGCCTGCTTCCAGATGAACTGCTGTGAAGTGGTTGTATTTCCTAGGACTTAAAGTACCAGCTCTCATCAAAAAGCTTCCTGCAATTGGAGTATTCATAAAGCCACTTCTTTTAATATGGATTCTCCATTCTGTAATAATGTAATTGATCTTATGCCGCTGCCTTTCTCCCCCTAAAAAAGAAGGATTAGTCAGACCTCCTCTCTCTACCCAGCCACTGAGGTTTACAAGAGTCGGAAAAAAATCCTCTGTCAAATTTCTTTGAAACAGGCTAATAGATTCAATATTTTTTAGGGGACACTAACAGATATGTTTACATGAATAGCACAGCCACATAGTTCTAGTTTCTATAGGAATGGAGGCAGAAAACAAAAGCTTTCAAAGAGGGAGCACAGAAAGAGTAAGGGATGAGTCGTGTGGCAATTATGACAGCTGGTAACTGTATCCCCACAACAGTTTTCAACAGGCAGAAATTTTTTCCCATGTCATGTTTTTGTTGTGCATCCAGAAAGCCCAGACAAAGTGCCTCGGAGAGCAGCCCACATGTGGGACCCAGCTCACCTCCAGTCTTCCATAAAGCTGTGCCTGGGTTGTGTCCTTTGGCCATGCCAGCTGCACTGCATGAAATGGTTTCAACCTGTCCCCTGACCACCCTGGCTAGTACTCACTAGTGTTTGACCTCCCTTGCTGTTCTTCTGCTTGTAGACGAGTGTGTATTGCAGCTGGCCATGGGCTCCAGAGACTCCCTCTCATGGTAGGCGATCCTCAGGAGTAGAAGGAAAACAAAAAAATCACACCTTGGAAACCGTTAGTGGAGGTAAGGTGCTGCCTTTGCTCCTGCACAATCTCTCTGTTCCTTTTCTCCAATTTGTGTTACCCAGCCAGTAGGTCTGAGCCTGCCTGCAGTTGCTGTGTCTTGACGTGGTGATGGAGCACTACTTAGAAAGCCTATGCAGATTAAAGTGTGCAAATTAAAACTAGTGTAAAGATAATTACATCTCAATATCCTTTCCTCCCTCATTCACCATCCTTTAGCCTCTCCTTCAGGTCATAGGGGACACATAATGATCAGGCATCTGTTGTGCCTTGAACCACAACAGCTTTGACACTGCTGCTCTACACAAATATCTCTGCTACCTCATGTGCTCCCTTTCTGTTGTATTCACTCTCCCTCATCTGAAACTCCGACTGTAAACATTTTAGGCTAAAACTGTCTCTTAGTTACACTTCCAGTGTATGTAGAAAAATGGGCAGTGGTGTTTAGACTGCTGTAAAACAAACAAAAAAAATAAACCCAAAGGCTCATCAGTTCTTCTGCAGTATTGGGAAAGTTCCTCCCTGAATACTCTGTGACTCATTCCATTTAATGCTGGTTTTGTACATCATGTTTGATAAATTCTATAAGTAAAAATAAAATCTGTGGCAAAACAGGGACATAAATCATTCATAAGATGGTTACAACTGTGTGTCATTTCAACTTCTTGCTAAGACTTAATTTTTCTAACTATGTATGCAAAAGACATCCCCTGAAGCACTTAATAGCACCACACTGATTTTCTTATGGTGTAGTTGGTTTCACAGAGGTTGATTTTATGTAAAATTTACTAGCTCTGTGCTGAGGACAATCATATAGTAGACCAACAGATGAAGTAGATGGAATAAAAAACAAGCTGACAGCCCGTGTATAGCTTCTTTAAAAAGTTAAAAGGAGTAATAGAAATGGTAAATGCCTAAGAGAGAAACCTATGCTGCTTTTCATTTCCCTACATGCTGATAAGGGTTTTTTCGGAGTGGGGTGAGGGTTATAAACAAAATTACTATTACAGCTTTTGACTGTGAAATAGCAGTCAGAAAAAATCAAGAGAGATTTCAAAACACATTTCTGTTCAGTTAATATTTTTTTTCCAGTCAGATTTAATATTCTCTGCCTGTTGGAAGTGCATTTAGACATATAGCACATGCAAACATGCTTCCTAAAAACTGGCCCTTTGTCTCTTGTCAAAAGGAGAGTATGCCTACCAAAATCTAGGTTGTTTGTGGGCATGCAGCAGAGGAGGTATGCTTGTTCTAAGCTCTACTCTAGAAATGTTGCTTTAGCTTAAGGAAACTGGTCCTCCTTTTGCTTTGTGGCATGATTCTGACTTTGCTTTTTACTGTTACCTTTTTCAGCTGTTCAGGTGGCATTTGAAACAAGTATATGTAATGTATTTGCAAAAAAAAAAGAAATTGTTATTTCAAGAGGTACTTTAGGAAACAGAAAACGCACAACAGTGTTGGGGTCTTTACAACTGCTAGCAAGACACTGATTTCCAAGACAAAAACAGTACCATCCTTCCATCTAATCAAGGTTTAATTGAGTCTTCACTGTCAGTCAAGCAAAGGGCTGAAGGAAACAAAGCAGAATTTTAGAGATCAGCATTAAAGAAGCCCGTTAAGTAATTTCCAGAGGTTGCCAGCTGGTTGACAGAAGTGCTGCTGAGCTCTTTTTAAAACAAGCTTTTCTAATTACTAACATTTCTGGTTTTTTCCAATTATCTGCTCATTGTTCTATAAAAGAGTAAGCACTTTTTTAGCATTCCAACTAAGAAATCATAATATGCTAGTAATATAGCAATATAACAACATATAGGGTGGCCTTAGCACCATTAGCAACAGCTGATGTCTCCCTCTATGCCAGTCTAGACCCCATCTGCCTCTCCAGATAGAGAACATGATCCTCCACTTACTCTCTTTTTAAAGCAGCTCACAGCATCTTCTGATGAACCAGTCAGCTGGTTTTGTTCCTCCTCTTCTTTCACACCTCTATTATCCTAGTAACAGTGGAGATAAAATTACAAATACTTCAAATGAATCAGTGCTTTTGTTTTTCAAGAAAAGGTGAGAGAAGCTTTTCTTTTTAGAAAAAGTCATCAGGAGCATGTCATTTACTCTTGTCATATGAAAGCATAGGAGTGTAGTCTGGGAGAATTAGAAAGTTAAAAGTTCATAACTGAAGGCCACCTATGTTAGAGCAGGATTTGTTCCTGTTTCACCAGCCCAGCACACAAATCACAGCCACTGCTATCTTTGGCTGAAATTAACAGTTTAGCAGATAATTCACATAGTGTTGGTTACCATTTTGCTCAGTGCAGAATCCCACATCTTCCACCAGCCTCTGAACTGCAGCTCTTACAGGGATCAGTGAAAAGATATTGATTTCAGTGACTGCTGGGACTGTTTGCTTCAATTCTAGTGTAATATGTCTCTGCACTGTAGATTAACATGACCTTTTGAAAACAAGTATCAAATATTTGGTTTTAGAAGTTACAGTGTTTGCCTTAGCATATATTCATCCAGTTTGCACTGCTAATGTATTTTGTTTATTGCACTCTCAAGGAAGTCAATAATTGCTTGCTGTACATCCAAACCTTTAAAAAATGTTGCACTTCTTGGAGCACCTTTAGCATGTGTGTTTCTGCTTGCAAGGCTGACTTTGTTAAGCTCTCAATAACCATGTATGCTTTTGGAATAGTAATTTGAATTTTTCTTCTGCTGGGGATATGACAATAAGTCAAACTCATTCTGAAATGTAAATCCGTCAATGTGGTTAATGGTTTCTCATTCCCATAGTCCTGCCTTATTTTTGGTTTTATTTGGGATGTATATAGTTTGTGGAAGATTTTTATCAAATGTACTTCATGCAAATTGAACGTAACCGGTAATTTGCTACTGTCTTTTTTTACATCTGGAATTGTAGCATTTCCTTCATCATTTGTCTCACTTTGCCACCCAATGCTGTTGTATCCTAGCACCTTGTATGTCAAATCAACAGTAATAATAAAATAATTCATATATTTATGAGCCTGACTCTCTAATTCTTCTCACCTTTTGAGTAAAAGTTCACTTTGGGCTAAATTGAGGGGGTTAATTTTTCATATTTTCATTCTCCTATAGACAAATAGTTGATTGGTGTTCTTCATTTCTGAAGAGTATTTGATTTAGGTTGGTGGTAGTTTTACTGGTGGAACAGAAGGGCACCAATATTTGGTTTGTTATATTTTACAGTAGAAAATGAGAAGATTTTGGAAAATGAGAAGTGTACAGTTTTGCTTATAGGTAGTCAGTCTCTCTGCCTCAGGTGGAGTGAAAACATTCCATCTCATCCACCATACATTTTCCGAGGTATCTGCAGATGATGTGATTACTTTTGCATCAAAAATCCATTTTTAATGGACCTCACGCTTTGTCTGTTAATCCACATTTACTCGTTTTGTAGGGATTAAATTCAGCATTGCCACTTTAAGAAGTTACCACTGCCAGACCACTTTTTAAAATGTAATTACTGCTTTTATGAATCCTGAATAGGGGTAGGAAGGTTCTTATAGAGCTGAGAAACCACCCCTGGGTGATGCCTTCCACCTGGGAGAGGCAAGAGGATCCTGGCTCCCAGCTCTAGCTGTGACCATGTCCCAGGGCCAGCCCGTTCTCACAGAGGCAAGTTCTTGCCTTGGCATGAAGCTAATGGGGCAGTTCTGGATGTTTACTCCAGAGGCTAATCCCTAAACCAGTGCTAATCCCCTTTCCTGACAAATCTACTGCACTTGGAATTCCGATTGCTGGCACATATATGCTAGCCACACTAGGAGATTAAAACTGCAAACTGGCATCACACTCCAACGAAAAGCCAGACAAAGGGCACAACTGTGTCTCAATGTGCCTGCAGCAGCCAAAACCATGGAGGCAGGAGACAGCTGTCCTCTGGGCCAACTCAGAGCATATGCATTGTCTTCTCGTTCAGCTTTGAAATACAGTGAACTAGTACAGTAATCTCTCCCAGAGGTGACAAATTGCAGGATTATTAAGGAGTAGTTATTCTGTCAGGAGGAACAAAATTTTTCTTGCAAGCTAGAAGTGAAAAAAGTTTTTGGTTTTTTGAGTTTCTGTGTTAAACTGGTTGTCTACCTTTTCTTCTAGTCCTAGAAAGAAACACAAGTACTGGGCAAACCAGCATTAAGCAACATTTGATAAATACATTTTTTTAATTATTTTTACAGAGTCTTTTTTGTTTCCAGATACAGTTAACATACTTTCAGATTACACAATAGCTCAGATTTATATAGAACTGTTGTAAATCAGTGGAGCCCCACTAATGGTCCAGAGGTGGACAGCACTGGGTCACTAGCAAAAAGTGATCCTACTAGGTGTCTTCCCTTAAGAACCACATCTAAAATCCCTATGCACTCTAAGGCATCACTCACCAGAGCACTACAGTATCGGTAAAAGCACAGTGACAAATTGGAAGGCAATATCCTTCAAGAGTTTGACTGATTTATCTGAATTTTGCAGAGATTGTGCCTGCTCCGGCTTAAATTTTCTGTTCAAGGTGATTCTAGAAAGAAAATAAAACACTTCTCATGTTGCACTGCTGTTTCCTTAAGTTGAGCTTTTATTTCAGGATCTTTTGTTATAACCTCAATTTCATTCCAATGCAGATCATAGAAAATTAACCTAGTGTTTCTTCAGGAGGGTGCGGAAATTTCATCATGGTCAGAGAAGTGGAGACCTAGTAACAAACTGATGCATGGATCATCAGTGCATCAGACAGATGATTTCTGAATTAGTATTGTGTTTTCTTAACAAATATGTCCTAAATATGATTTTTTCCTGGTGTCTTGGCATATGCAAATCAAGAGTTTGCCAATAGCCACAAATTACGCTCTTTGGATTCTCCTGTGGCAATCAGGCAACTTACACAACGGTCAACCACAGTAAAGATATCATTGGATCATTGTCTGCAACAACAGTTAATTCTTAGGATTTAGAAACCAGGATATCTTTAATTGTTGCTTTGAGGACCCAAGCACAGAGCAGGGCTATATAGTACAATCCAGTAGGAATTGTTATTATATATCTGTTGCAAATAGAAATATCTTAGCTCTTTGGCAGAGGTCTGTTATTTAATCTACTGCAATTATACATGCTTTCCAAGAATTTTCTAAGAGACTGTAATTTTAACAGACATGACTTCCAAATTTATTTTTATTCTTCTTCATTCATTTTGTTCATGATATGACTATAAATAAAGCTGGTTTAAAACTTCTCAACACTCAACAGTTTCTACTTTACTTCTTCACTCTAGCCCTACTCCATAGTTCCAAACAGGAGACGTTATTGACACCCTTTGCATGATACAATTTTAACTGTGTGTGCTTTATCTAAAGCCTTGGATGTTGACAGAAAGATTACAGGGGGTTTTATTCTGACCTTGACCAAAAAGGTAAATGCTAGCAGTTGTACATCAGCAGAGAAAGGTGAGTAGTGTGTGGGCTAGGATTTGGAGACAATACCTCTAAAAGACACCATTTCACCTCCCCACTTAATCCTAAGAAGAAATGTAGAAATGAGCTACTGTTTTGCTGCTGATCTGAATGCAACCAGATTTAAATGGATAAAATGAAAAAAAAAAAAAAAAAAAAACCAAAAAAAAAAAAAAAAAAAAAAAAAAAAAAAAGTCATTCCTGTGGCAGAAATTTGCTTTTTGTGGAGGCTTTGGCCCATTTCCTCTCCCCCTCACCCAAGCTTGTTCAGTACACAGATGCCCGGATACAGTGGCAAACCTCAGACATCCACCAGAGAGTGTTGTGCTTAAGGTGGGTTTTTAGATGACAGTCCAATACAAGTGTACAGTGAATACTCTGGCTTTCTTTGTAGATCAGACTGAATTTCTAAGCCATGTGTACTTTTTTCTTTCATAGTTGTCATACCCAACATGCACATATACATATATACATACACTATAAATAGTCTTGTCCACAAACCCTACTCTTACCTTGCTTCACATTTTCTTAATTACTAGAAAATTTATTTTGCAAAGTTTTACAAAGCCTACTTTATATGCTTATTAAGGTGATTATGAATTCGCTCTTGAAGAAGACTCAGGATCCCACTGAGGTTCTTTTTATTTTGGTGAATTTTGAAATTACTGGAAAGAACGCTACAGTTAGCCAATAGGATCATTTCAATAAAGGCCACTTTTATTTTTGTTACCTCCTTAAGTGCTAATACTTACATTTTAATGAGACAGTAATTCAGTTTCAAAGTAGCTAAACTATGAAGCCAAAGGCTTATAGAGTATCCCAAAGAGGAAAATTGAGCCAGTTATCCTACCACTGGGAAAAGTTGTAATACCATGAGTTTTAGAAACAGGAATAGAGGAATTGTGCTTCATTGGGGCATTTTATCTTCCTGGTGTTCTGAAAAATCCAGCATTACAGCCACAGCACTGAGAAATGAGATGGTGGCTGTGTCCCTCACTCTCCTGGAATCTCAGTGCTGTGGGACTTTGACCAAGTTGTTCACATCCCCCAGTCTAGAAGGAGATGTTCAGCATGGTGACAATAAAGACGTCAGAATTCACAGTTTTCTCTTCTACAGCTCACCTGAAGGCTTGCAAAATGCTCAAGTGGGAAGGAACATCTTCCCGGGTGCCCAAAGGAGACAGGGAAGGAGCCAGTCGCTGGTAGCTGGCTGAGTACAATGAGAGGGTGAGCTGCTGCCAGACACACATGGGTAGCATGCTGGGCCACAGAGCTCCAGGAGCTACCAGATGTGCCCATCTGCTCAGCCCATGGGCTCACGTGGCATGAACTGTCACCGGGCCAGGGGTGTTCAGGGTGTCTGAAAGGCATTTTTTGTGCATAGAAGATGATATGTGCCCAGCTAAGTTAAAGTAGCCTCTTGCTTCCACAGAGGTAAAGAGTCTAGACTGAGATGGCTCTCACCCACAGAAGACTTTAGCAAGGAGGAATGGAGAATCTTCCCAGCAGCATGGTCTTCTAAAGTTCGTCCCATTCTGCAATATGAGACTTCCAATGAGAAATAACAGAAAAGTAGGAAGTTATCAGTTCAGGTCCATCTGCATATCCACTAAGGCCAATTAGAACAAGAAAGGCAGTTTCTTTATGACAGCCAGGTAATGAGGGGCTGACATGCTGTCTCACTCTCACTGCACATGTAGAACTAAGCCTCACTTCTGAGGGAAGACATTATCACTGAGTACTTTCCTTTGAAATAGAAAGTATTTGACAAAGGTAAATATGTTCTACTATAGGAAATAGTTCACTGCATTATAAGTCTCCCTGATTACAGCTGTGGAGTTGGAAACAAAGACAAGAAGCAGTGCAGGACAGCTGGTGTTTGTCCTATCAGCAGCAACTAATTCCTTCTCCAATATTGCTACACAGGCACCTTCACTGACCCTATTGCCTGTAATAACACTACTCCTGTCTGTTAATATGGGATATTATATACTTTACTCTAATTTGAATGCTCTGAAAGACACATAAAACCAGAGATCCCATCTACTCTGAAGATCCAAGGGTCCTTTTTAGAATGCAGATTTTTTCCATATATCCTGCAGTTAAAATAATTATTTCTGGTTTTTCCCCGTACCGTAGAGCATGTGCTCTTTGCTAGGTGAGTATAGCATCTCACCTTAAGGTGGATTTATTTCATCACTACTGCCTGTATATCACTTGCAAAGCGCTTAGGTATCCTTCAGGGTAAAATGTACTGCATTCTGCTTTATTTCATATTGTGTCCTTGCCTAGATCCTTGAAAGTTTTTTATTACTTGCCATATGTTGGTTGGGGTTTTTTCCATAATCAGTTTAAGTGCAATGTGTCCCTTGTCCAAGTTAATTACATGGTTGGGTTAATGACTCATTGCTTCAGGCACTTGAGTGGGGAACTTAGCCAGTCATTAACACATTGGCTATTTTATTGCCTCTAAGCTCAACTTTCCATCCAAAACCCAGACTTCAAAGTGGTTACCTTCATCAGAATCAGGTGAAAGTAGAAGATCCAGTCAAATACCTTTTCTTATGCAAAACTAACACCGAATTCAGAAACTACTGGATTAGGTGCTTAGCAAACTAGATAGCTAAGAGTCAAGGGAATTATATCAGATTAATACCAAAGTGACACAGGGCCGAATGCACAACCTGTTTAGGATGGCATCTGCTGGCGGGAGAGCAGGAAATTAGACCATTGAAACAAGCAATTATAAAATCTCTGTGGAACACTTCACATAAAGCTACATCAGGATACATTTTGAGGTGAAAAAAACATGTAACTCAGAAACCATAAAACTCCCAGTCAACTTGAACCAGAATACTCATAGGAAATTGAGCAAGAGCTTTGTAAATTGTGGTCTGTGGGAAGGAGGCATTACATTTCTTTTCTAGGAGACAGAAGCCCACCCATCACTGCAATCCTCTGTAGAAATGAACAAGAAATCCCCTTCAGCACCTTTGAAAATCCCCATCTGTTTAAAAAAATCTATGTCATTGGCCACTGGAGGTATTTTTTCCTTTGAGCACGAGAGGAAGTGAAAGGCTCATGTGAAAGTTTCATTATGATGCTAATTATAAGCTCCTCTTCTGAGCTGGTTAACACCTATTTCGATTAACTGATGATCAAGACCACTCTCCTTCAGAATTCTGTCAGTTCTAGTGAAACGAAATACTTGTCTCAGGCAGCTCTGCTCTCCTTTTTAGGTAAGCCAGTTCTGTGCAAGCCTGAATGCATCTCTGTTTGTATACAGTGTCCCAAAGGCAGTGTTTGTTTTCTTTGTTTCAGTAGACAGAGGAATTGGTTCTCTCATGTTTTATTCATGAATGTGTATCTTGTGAATGTGGCCTCCAATATGTATTAGAGGCAAAAATATCACTAACAGTAATGCCTGAAAGACTCTTTTACTTGTGTAACAAATGGACACACAAATTAAATTACCACTGTTAATGCATGCCCACTCCATAATTGCAGCCCAGTTTGGAATGCTGCTCAAGCAATTATCTTGGTTCAGAATTGCAAATCAGGAATTCGTTTTAATCAGGAAAGTAGGACACCACATCTTAAACAAAGGCAACGTACAGGTCTGTAACATGTCTGACAAATTACTGTCAGGTTGGCAGAATGCATCAAATTATCCTCTCTTGACACCCAGCCTTAAAATGAAACTCTAGCTAAGCAGTCCTTTTCTTTGTTCATTCCCAGCAGCCGCATTTGGTTGCAGAACTGCTAATTAGAACAAAGATTTTGCTTTACTTTCTTGTTTGTGATTTTGTCACTCTAGCTAGATTCGGCCCTTATATTTACCTGCAGAAATGATTAAAGACAATGGGAAGCAAGTATTCAGTTGGTGACATCTTATTCTTATTTAATCGTACCAACACTGAAATGTTTAGGTGCCGGGGCACAGTGGTAGCTGAATTAATCTCAGTAGGTGCACCAAAGCACCACATCAGTTCGCCTTTCCAGGAACAAACGTATATTGAGTCCCACAGTGCCACAGTCTGGATCTAGAAATCAATCTTAGCTGTGGATTAACATTCCTAGGACAAGCCATCACTCCTTCACCAGATGCTTAGCTCCATCTGACGCCACTACTGCCCTTGGAGCAGGGGATCAGAGGTGGCTCAAATTCTTAGATTCCCACTTAGGACAGAAACTCCCACGCACTCACTTTCAGCGAGAGGTTGGCTCTGATCCCCATTACTGCCTCAGCATGCTTCAGGGCAGCGTGCCACATTATCTCTTCACACCTGGTTACTGCCCTTCTCTCTTGCAGATTACTGCTCCATAGCACATCAGATCCCCAGTGCCCCAGCCACTCCAGTCCTGCTGGTTTCAGTGAAGGTGCCAAATTAGTTAAGGTACCCCAGGCAGGCAGGCACATTCCCATCTGCAGGCTTGGCCCCAAAGGCACCAATTTGCAGCAGAGGACCTGGGCAGACCTAGGTCTCATCTGTCTGAGACCTAGCTCCTGAGTGTCATTTGTACCTTTGAAAATCTCTCCTAAATCAGTTTTGTTAATGAGTTCAACTCTCCATGTCACTTTGGCATAACTGAAAACTTGACTCAAGATCTTAAATTAACAAATTACTGTTTCACAACTAATGTGATTTATTTTTATGTCAACACACTGAAAAGGAAAACCAGTTTTTAATAAAGTAAGTTTAGTGCCAAACTGTAGATGACATTCTGCCTTCCAAATAAAGTAATCTGATTTGACTGAAGATTTATTTATTTCATTGTGCACATGAAAGAGCTCTCAAAGAAAAGAGAGCCTTCTGTTTTGCAGGAACTGAGTGGTTTTTGGTGGTCACCTAAGGAAGGCAAAATTGTCCTTTATTTTCATTGCGTTGTTAACATGTCCCTAGCCCCAAGTTTCAGCCAAAACTTTCACGGAGAATTAAACCCTGCTAAAAACAAGTAACTGACTGTTCTGTGGTACACATGCAGAATACAGGAAAATACTTGCAAACTGAGGAAATATGAGAACTTTAGAACAGGGATGTCTTCTCAGCTGTTAAAATAGTGTTATTAACAAGCACTGTAACATGAAAAGTCATCAAGTGCAGCTATCATTTCTCCTGAGGCTTTACTCATGCCCTTCTACCTTCTTAATGCTTTCCAAATATTTCACCTTTTGGTATTAGAACTTGAAAATTTTACGTTCCCAGTACAAATAATTTTAAAACAGGTCTTTTACTAAGAATTTCTATTCCCAAAATTCAGCAAGGACCAAGATGGCTGCACATTGCCCAGGCAACGGATAGTTGTTTCTTATCTGCTTTCCTGAAGTGGTTTAAGACTAATGATGTGGCATTTTATCTGAATTAACAACTAAGAAAAATTTTCCTGACAGGCTCAAGCAAGTCCAAGAAGCAACCACAAGGGAAATAACTTTTCCTGTCTTTCTCTCTCCAGGCACCAGAGCAGCTGTAGATCTACTCTTCCATGAAGTCTTGTTCAGCTCCAGAGCTACTTCAGAATTAACTAATAGCGAAGCTCCTGTTTTCTTGGTTAGACAGGGGTAATGTCGGACAAAACAGCAACAACAACAACAAACAAATGAACCCTGAGGAAAATAAACAAAAAGATCAAGAGCTAATCAAAGGACCTTGAATCAAACATTCATGGGCTGTTTATGCCAGAGATTATATACATGGCCTGCAGGAATTAAAACCCATCAGAACTGTAAATTCCTGTAAAGAAGGGGATAAAGTCTTTTCAGTATAGTTACATGCCTATGTGCAAATACATATGCATATATATACATGAATTAAGTATGCCAGCTATTAGGATTTAGTTGAAATTCTAGTTTTGTTTGATGTTCTTAAAATCCCTTGAGTCAACGGATTATGGGAGAATCCCAACCTTTTAAGTTCTTCCTAATTTAAAACACAATTCCAGCTTTTAGATTCCAATCTAGAGTTCATGCAGAAGAACCTGAGGGCCTCAAGATCTAGAAGACATGCAAGAAACCTAAGTCAGTCATTTTGTTTTAAAATACAATTTTAAGCCAATTTGAACAATTTCATGGTAGTAAGCAAATAAATCTACTTGTTTTGGTGTTGGCAAGTTTGTACCAGATCCCAAGTTCTGATCCACAGACTTCAGGAACTAACATATTTAACAGTACCAAAATTTCAGTTTCTTTAGTTCAGTCTAATGTCAGAACTTTCAAAGTGAGGCATTCAACCGACACACAGCTCTCCATCTCTCCAATACTGAATACCCAAAGGAAAGAATTTGAGGTTCAGTCACCTGAAACCTACAGTAATGCCAGAGCAGACTATTTCTGTATCCTCTCCCAGAGAAAAGCTAATGATGAACTGCCTATTTTTACTCCATGTTGATGTTTATTTAACTACATTACCTGTACAAACTTGTATAAATGGCAGAGGTGTTTTGCAGTGACATGGGCACATGCAGGTGCAGTTCTCAGTGGCTTAGGATGGCGAAATCTGGATTGTTCAGTCTCTCCCAGCCCTCCACCCTTCTCTTGTGTTAGCATTCACGTCAATTTAACAGGGTGAGCTTCTTCAGACAGTTGATCTGGCTGAAAACTGATACTTCTTTTTTTTTTTTTTTTTTTTTTTTTTCCTGGATTAACTTCACCTTTAGCTTCACCTTCCTGAACTGGCTCACCAGGGGCCACACAAGAGCTTTTGACAGCACCTTGCCATGTGGCTGATCTATCTGCATTATCACAACACATCTTGAGCATGTTACTTTCTTTTGTTGGTCTTTATAAGTACTTGTAACTGTTGTCTACTGTATGTCATAAATAAATAAATTCGTTTGCATTCCCCCTACCCTATTTGAGTTGCTGTTCTTTTTAAGGCAACTGAGTAAAAACCAAATGTTTTTCATCCCAAGAAACAGGGCAAAAGGGCACTATCTGAATTTCTATAGCTTTGCATCAAATATTCCAGAGCATCCAAAGTGTAGCAGGGTGCATCCTATTGCAGCTGCAGGGGCCTAATGGCAAGCTGGCATCACAGGAGCCAGGAAAAGCAAAATCATCTTTCAGTAGCCAGTGGTAACTGTCTGGCATGCAACACAGACATAAGTTGCATGCTTAAGTGTTGGGGCTCCAGAGACCATGTGACATTAAACAAACATTTTAGGATTCTCTCTCTCTCAGAAAGTGAGTGTTTTCTGGGATACTGTAGGGGGACACACCATCTCCAATAACGGGAAAACAAAATTTGAGGAAAGATTGAAATACAGAGATATTCTGGGGGGTAAATCAGACAGTCAGAGGGAAATAAAGAGGAAGACAGGGAACATGCAAGCAGAAAGACTCCAGAAGTCAAAGTGCACCGAATACCACAGGTTTTCTGAATCTTTAGATGAGAGTCACCTAGCACAAGGCTTATGCTGTCTGCAGGTATTTAGTATAGAGCCATAGGGCATAAACTCTGCTCTAAAAATTCCTTCATCATAGTAGAATGCATTGCTTCTACTAAGGTTATTCAATACTTGTTTTAGTTGGGCTGCCTTGGGTCATGACATGCACTGCGAGTGACAGCTCTCAAATTAAAGAAAAGGAATAACAGGACCTGCTGATCACAAGCCTTGTTGGTAGACCACCTACTACAACACAGTCTTCTGTTCTACGTGTGGGACAATTGTGAATTGTGGTGTTCAATTTTATTTCCCCCATCAGTGCTGCTACCATGGCTTCTTCAACATGCAGGGACAGAGAATACTCAGAGAAATAGTTAAGTTTCAATCATGTCAGTGGGGCTTCTAGTACAGGCGGAGAAAAACACTTTTTAAAGGTTAGAAAAATGTATTTTGAGGAAGAAAAGAGCCTAAGGAGAAGGGTGTCCTGCACACATGTCTTCGTGCAATGTACAAAACGGACAGAAATCTATTTAATTACACAGAAGTACTCAGAAAAATAATTTGTTAAGCCATGACTGAAATCTGTCTTCACTTGCCAGTGTTTGTAGTAACTGCAGTATTTATGTTATCCTACCTCAATTACCTTCTAAGCTAAATAATGAAAATTGAACAAAGCTGGACATGTCTGTGGCCTAAATTAAGCGTACTAAACTGTAATTTTCCTAGTGGGCCAAATTCTTCTGTCTTGGCAAGATCCTAAAGGCATGATTATGAGTTTGGCTAGATTTTAAAACATGGGAAAATTATTTTGAGAACTGTTTACATGCAAAAGATTCTACCCTTTGAATTTCCTCAAATGCAGGCAACAAGGCTACCTAAACAGTCATGTGTCAAATTTGCGTTAAAAAAAAAAAAAAAAAAAAAAAGTGTCTCGTGCAACTATAATCACATTTGCTGATTTTGTAGTTACAGAAATTTCTCTCAGTCTTTGTACCCCACCTCCCACACCCCACCCGACAGGTGACAACAGACCCGGCTAGCAATTTGTCTCAGTGACAGCCTCCAGAATTTCTGCTGCTGGTGGGAGCCCCCTTTTCAGCCCCTGTCCTTGCTCCTGGTCCTTTGCTGAGCTGAAGTGGAGGTGTGCCATGAGCACTCTTGTACCTATTTAATGTTGTTGCTAGCAGTTCGGCGTTTCCATGTGTATTCCCAGTTCATAACTGGAGGAGATAGTACCAGTGCAAACCCAGCTCCATTAAAGTGGGATTTATGGGATTGTAGAATTCTTACCAGAGAAGAGACCTCACAAAGTGTATTCAGGTAGAAACCTAACTTCCCATTTCATCATGTGCTGGTATAGAAGACTGTGTGTCACAGCCACACACATTTTTGGCCATCCATGCAGCAAAGTCAAATACATCCTTTTAGAAATCATAAAGCTTTCCAGGAATGGAATTTTCAGCTTTTTCCTTATATAATAAGCCTGGAAGTTTCAATTATATTGAGAGCAGCCAAAGGAAAGAATCTCCTTTTATCCATGAAGTATCCTTTCACAGCTCATGAAAATGTCCTCTTCAAGAGCCAGACATTTGTCTGGTATATGCTCAACTCCACTGATTTCCATAAAGCTACATTAACTTACATTCCTGGTAATAACAGACACCTTCTAGGTGCCTAGTGTGGATGGAGCCCGTGCTTTTCTGTTTGAGTCTGTGGGTCATACAGCTACTGCCAGCAATTTGCAGAGGGGTTCTGCAAGTGTGTGGTGTGTGTGAGAAGCCCCCAACAGATACATCTGCACATGTAAAGCCAGCTCCTGTACATAATATAGCCAAGGCAGGCAGCTCTGTCTTATTGGATCATTCTCACTGCTACTACATACATTCCTCTTTTTTTTACAAAGTTCAGGATTTCACTCCCTAAATTCATTCATTTCCAACACATTTAAGCCTGTTTCTGCTAATAACTCTCCACAGCTACTGGCAGACAAGTGGGCTGTCCATTATTAGTCTTCCGTGCTGTACCAAAATCTGATTTTTACTTTGGCATTTGGTAGTGAAATATAAGCAAAACTTATACTTTTGAAGCACAGAAAGGGAGAACTACTGTGAACTTATCATTAAAATGTTAAAAAGTTCTGCTCCAAGAAAACGAAAACCTGCTAATTTACATATTAATAGACCTTTTATGCTCAGGAAGATAACAAATGCAATCTTTGGCCAGATGCAGAGAATTAATTACAGCAAGAGAAAGGATCCTATGAAATACACAAAGCAAGCTCTGAATATTCTGGAAGAATATTATTGTCAGTCAAGTTTCAGTGTATAGCATAATACTACAGGAAGAGTGAATTGTTTTGTGTCTGTTGCAGGGCTCTAGAGAAAGAATGACTAGAGAGACATTTACTATGTGCTGTCCATTTGAGACAGGTATAAAAGATAAAATGGATACAGAGAAGGCCACCAAACCTATAATGCTGAGTTCTTTATCCATCTCAGAAGTTGAAAATATATAAAAGAGCTCAGTACAACAAATAAACAGCCCAATTCAAGGAGAATCAAAGCCCTCCAAAAGGTAAATTACTTACGGAAGAACAAATAAGGGAGATGATAGATACCTGCCTCAGAGCTACTGCTGGCCAGCAGTATGGAAAAGGCACTGTCAGAAACAGAGAGATCTTGGAAAAGACATAAAGCAGAAGTGATCATTTAAACTGCAATGAGCCACCAGAACCAGAGATTTCATCTAAGTTCTCTGCAGCAAATTAATAATGAAGGAGCAGGTATATCAACAGAAACAATCTGTTACTAAAGAGGGCTACTAGTCCTGAAGACTGGAGATCAGTTGGTGTCACTTCATCCAGAATATTGCAAGCCAGGTGGCATTTCTGCATGATCAGTGATGCTTGATGAAAAGGTAATTAAGGTGAGAGTCATGAAACATCTATTTATCTCTCCATCTATATTCTTAAACTGTTGCTTCACCACTGCATTATTTAACAAGAGCGTCCTCTGACAGAGACAAATCCGTGTGACTCTGTGAGCATACACCCACCCTTCCTGATTTATTAGGATTCTTTGAGCTAACACAGCTGTAAGAGAAAGGCAATTCTTTATGATTTATTTTTGTCTTTTGAAATAATTTGATAAAATTACTGACAGGAAGCTACTGGCACGTGTAGTTTTATCATTCCCTCACATGTACCCACATGTAGCTCCACCAGGAATTGGCAGCTGGTCAAGATGTAAAACACAAAATGTTGATGAAGACTTATCAACACTGACAGAGCCCATACAGTCCCGTGAGAAACATGATGGCTCTGTGCAGCACACACAGATATTACTGGAGTTTTGAATGAGGTCCTACAGCCATCACTGATGTATGTTTAAATCACAGGTATATACATGCATATTTTAAATCATTCCTTCTTTTGTGAGCCGCTTTGCTGCCGCGTAATTTCCTCTGCCCCATCAGCTTCTCAGCCACAAGCACAACCTTTATTAGATTCTGCTAGCTTGTCTCCTTGTTGGAAACAGTTAGTGTCTTCTCTCACCTTTGGTTTTGATACTGTTTATTCTCCAAGTTACCCAGTATGAGCATAGCTGAGAGGTCTGATCTTACAGCTGAGAACTAGGTATTCCTTAGCCTCATCCTCTCTGTGGTATGTAATACTCAGGCTTCACTAGGCTGATGGAGCTAACAGAGTGCATATGAGGAATCTGGCCCTGGAAGTGCTAACACTGATATGCTTCCCAGCTGCTGAAGCCTGAGAAATCACCAGGGCACCAGTTTAGCCAGACGCAAGAAGCTAGCAAAGGCAAGCATGTGCTTGTGTGCATTGCGTAACTGGGGCCTTTAAATTTCCTCCATCTGCAAAACCAAAATCACATTATCTTCCTGGTCTCACAGAAAACACAGAAATTATATAATACACAGAGAGTGATTAAAGGCACAAACCAATGACTAAAGCACTAACTTCTTGTAGTCTCGCCCAGTACTTCTGGTATGGTGTGGACAGTCATGTTTCCCAGCACAGACTCCTCTCATTTAGGTGCTGGTAGTGTTTCTGAAGTCTGGCTGCTGTTTTCTCAAAAACACTATGTATGTGTTGACATTTCAAGTGCAAGTACTGTAATTCTTATTACAGTGTTCCAAATGCCACCAGCATTGTTTTTCAGCACTTTCAAAACCTTCCAGCTTCCCTCGGCTCAGTCGTTATCCTTTTAAAATGGGTTTTTGCCTTTCTCTGTCCTTACCCACTTGTAATTATTGCTTTTACCCATATCACATATCCTGCCTTCAAACTCCACTTTTATTTTTGTGTGCATTTCAGTAAAGTCTAAGGCATCTTTCAGTACTTCTGTTAGAAGATGCTTCACAGAAATAAATTGTTCTGTGCAAATAATCTGATCACCCAGTCTGTCACAAAATAAAAGTGCACAGTAATCTAAGAATACTTGTTTTTCCTGAATTAATAGTTGCACTGGGAATTGAGGGAACCTAAGATTTATGATTTGACAACAGAAAGATAACATGTAGTAAACCTCAATGCTAGTAGTAAACATAAAAATAAATAATAAAATGTATAAATAAAACATGGGTGTGGGGTTTTAGCTAAAAAAGGCAGGAAAATAATCTTTTTTGACAAGAACTCCAGTATATTGAAAATCAAATTTTGTTTTCAGTCATTATTAAGATTGATTGATTGATTTAGACCTCAATAAACTTCCTGTGTCCAGCAATTGCATTATTGCTACTGCTAAACATGTTTCTGAAAAAATAAATAGCAATTTGTATTCATTCAGCTACATATACAGTCCCTGTTCTTGTAATTAGTTTGAAAATTAAAACAACTACGTTGTAGTAAAATTTAATAGTTATCTGTTACAAAGAGTAAGAGCTTTTCATAGTTTGACAATTATGTAGAATGTTATGAATATTTAAAAGACATTGGCTTTTCTGCCCTTCCCCCAGGTCATCTTACCTTCTCCCTTAATTAAAGTTCAATTAATAATTTTGTACAGAATCAGGAAAAAAAGTAAACATTCTAGAGCAGTACAAACCAAGTATTTCAGCTCTTCTAAAATGATGTTATTAAACAGTTTTTAGCCCAACTGAAGTTTTAGTTATTAATCCAGCTAATAATTTAATCTTTTTTTTTCCCTCTTTGATGGTACTATTAGGTCATCAAGTCTTACATAAATCATTGTCTTTATGGCATTCAAAGGCATGATTTTTTTCTTCGCCGGAAGAAATTATGCCAAATAAAACAAAAACCTGACCATTTATATTTCTGTATTTCCCTCTCTTAATATAGAATGTTAGTGATGATTTTTAAAGTGTTATTACATTGATTTCCCAGAGCAGCAATGCTCTGCTAGTAAAACAAACCACGTACTGAAAAACATGACATTATTCCCACATGTAGATAACCCTATTTTATTCTGCTGATGTGAACTGATAACTTTTTATGCAACCAAATGCACACACTCACAGGCATAAAATGTAAAATGACATATTATTTAAAATGTGATGGGAACATTTAAAAGCCTAGATATGAGAGTTTTACATCATGTTGTTGGAAAGATTTCTACAATACTCTGGCATTAAAAAAAGAATATTTTCTTGTTAAATCATTTAGAGAAGGAAAAGACCACACCAATAACTATTACTAACACAGATTCTGTGAAAATATTATCTTTTGTTGTCTGCTGGTTTGGAGGTTGAAATTAACTAAGTAGGGCAATTCTCATAGAAGTGCTAGGAACCACATATTCTACCACATAAACAAAGCAGGGAAATACGGTAGTGTCAGACCTCATTAAAAACACATTTTCAACTCTCCGTATCATGAAAATTAGTCTTCTGCAGTTATTCTGTCTGTCCATCTCCCCCAGTAACTCTAGTACCCATCATCCAGTTTCAATCCTCTTTGACACAAACATCAAGGCCTCAAGGATAAATCATTTACTACAGATTTCAAGTGAAATGTTTAAAGAGAGAAAAAAAAAAAAAAAAAAGCCACTGTGGAGGGAGAGGCAAATGGCCTGGGCAGCAGATCTCTGGTGGGGTATGGCTGTGCCCAGCCTTGCATCCACATCTCCTGCGCACTGGAAATGTCTGGCAGTTTTCACTGCCTATGCCCAGCTGCCCCTTAGCACAGGCTACCCTAAGGGGAATAGTAAGACAACCTGGATGAAACCTGGATTCACTAACTCCCTGCTGACAGGACAACATAACTTTAAAAAATCCCCAAATGTATCTTAAAGGGAGGGGTGGATTTTCATCTGCTAATTAGGGAAGTAAATACACAGTGAGTAAACTGTACTTCACAGAATCACAGAATGTTAGAGATTGGAAGGGACCTCGAAAGAGCATCTAGTCCAATCCCCCTGCCAGAGCAGGAACACCTAGATCAGATCACACAGGAACGCATCCAGGCGGGCTTTGAATGTCTCCAGAGAAGGAGACTCCACAACCTCTCTGGGCAGCCTGTTCCAGTGCTCTGTCACCCTCACCGTGAAGAAGTTTTTTCTCATATTCAAGTGGAACCTCCTATGTACTTGATTATGTCCTTCTAATCTTTGGAAAATCTCCATGTTTAGCAACATGTAGTCTACCAATGATATAACAGATTGTGTAATCTGGAAACACTTTTTAAACTCTGGAACATAATTTCAGTGTACATGGCCATCATGCCTCTACCATTGTCTGTGTGTGTGTACATGTGCGTACATGAGGAACTAGGGGGGGGGGGGGTTTCAGAAAAGCCAAAGGAGGAAGAACACCCAAAACTGAATTTCAGCAGGCAGTTGCAGGGTGTTATCCATCCCTGTACGAAACTCTGAGCAACTGAACAAGCATCTCCAGGAACATTGACAGCTGATCCTGAGTAACTAACTATAACTGATGCTGACATGTCTGATCCTGAAAAGATCTATTGGTCATAACAACAGCCTTTCCATTGGCTTCAATAAACTTTGAACTTTACCCTCACTCCTAACTCATGAGTGTATGAAAAAAACATAGACATTTATCTCTGAAGTCTCACATCCCTATACCTTTATTCCACCCTGAAAGATCTTAAGGATGTTTTGGGTCTCCATGTGAAATGGTATTGGTCTGAAATGACATGCTGGTACCATCAGGCCAGCTGAGTCATGGGTTTACAAACAGTGTAATACATAGGAACTCTCAAGTCTCTCTTGAAGGATTATTTGTCATGGACACATCTAAAACAAAGATTAGCATGTAATTAGCTCTTGGCAGTGGAGTGTTTCCAAACTGCGGAGTGTCAAACAGCTTTTTTGGGTGGCACACAAACCAGGTAATGGGTGCGGTGAGCCCAGGGAGAGGAAATTACTGCTGCTCTGCTCAGACAGGTCACTGATTTTTGTTGCCTGTGTCAACCAACACTTCATTGTCTTGTAGACGTCCCTCAGCAAGTCAAGTCTCTTACTCCACAAGCTCCATTTCTTGATAGTTACTTTGATAATCACTGGATTTTCCTGCTTGAAGAAATGTGCACAAAAGTAGAATTGAAAATCAGAGGCAAACACTGGTGGAGAGAAGGCACATCCAAGCGCAGCAGCACGGATATCTGCAAACCCCTGCAGTCCCTCTGCTGCAGAGGGGACAAAGGGCAAGAGGCAGCTGTGAGCATCCATGGCATAAGCTGTTCCTCTCATCAGAGCATTCCACCCATTGCTGTGCAGAGTGGCATCCCTCTTGGTCACACTCACTGCTCCCATCCTGGCTGGCTGTGACCAAGCCGGAGGGCAGGGGACTCCAGCAGATCTTCAGGCCTGAACACAAGGCACCTGGGTTAGGCTGTGATGGATGGGAAATATCAGGACAGTGCACCAAGAGGCTCTGCAACCCCTTCCACTCCCCTCAGGGTCTGTCTGCCAGTGCCCAAGGCCAACTCTGACGTGGTGCCAACACACCAAGGCTGCAGCCTTGTCCTCCTCCAATGCTGCTCTCACCCTGGGGGCTGCTGTCCCAGCCAGGCTTGGGGCCCACAGTGGAGTCTGGTGACAGCTGGGCTGTGGCCAGGCCCAGTCACCATCCCCAGCCCAGACGGGGTCATCCCCCTGGGGGCTGCAGGACAAGGTCTGGTGGGGAAGGAGGGCACTGCACCGCCCTGATGGCCCCATGGCCACCCCTCACTGCTGCACCTCAGGAGGAAAATTTTAGTGGGGCTGTGCTGGCCATAGGTTCCCAGATGCTGTCAGGGAGCGCTGCAAGGTGGCCCCTGTGAGGATCAGCCGGGGCTGCCCCATGCCGGACACAGCCGGTTCCAGCCGGCTCCAACCCACCCACCGCAGGGCACGGCTGAGCCCCACAGACACCATGGTGGCGCCTCAAGGACAATGTGTTTAAGACTCAGGGAGAGGCTGGGTCAGGAAGGGGAAAACGCTGCCCGGCAGCAAGTGGAAAGTGTGAGATACAGCCCTGGGAGGCCCAATGGGAGAGGGGGAAGAGGGGGAGGAGGTGCTCTGGGTACCCGAGCAGGGATCCCCTGCAGCCCCTGAAGAGAACAGGGTGGAGCAGGGGAAGAGCATGAGGAGGGGGAGTGAGAGAGCATCCAGGTGGGCATCTGGAAGCCAGACAAGGTCAACCCACCACAAGGGCATGTTGAGATGAGGGAAGGAGCATGCTCTTCCTTTACAGCCCTGCAAAAAAAAAAAAGTCTGCCATCACGTGCCCTCTGTCCTGGGGCTGCAAGCAGGAGCTCTGGCACCACCGTTGGCCTTCCTCACATCTCCCCTTGCGTGGCTGCAGCAGCCACAGGGTTGGTGTAAGAAGAGCTTGCAGTTGATGTTTTGGATGTGCCAGTGAAAGAGCAGGACTCACACTAACCTGTGAAACTTGGACTCAAAATGTACTTAGTTAACAATACACTTTTCTTCATCACATGGGGTTTATGTTGCCAACTTTTGCTAAATTCAGATTGAATGTGACAGTATGCAAGTCAATGTTTTTTGGAGTCTAGAGATTATTTTCTACCTCCCAACAACACCTGGCATTACAGTGGAAAAACTCTGAATGAATAAACATTGCTTATCATTCTGTCAGTCACTCATCCATCAGACAGAAACTGAAAACGCTAATGTACTCATCATCTTTGTCATTTGGCAATCAGGGACTGCTTCATGGTAACTGAGACAAAGACCACAGATTAAGGTCCATAGCAGAAGTGGGCAACCGGGATTTATCAAGCTTAATGTATTATTCAGTTTGACTGATGCTGATGTAGGGAACAGAACTAGATGGGTTTGTGGTTTCTATTTTTGAAGAGTCTTTTTTGCACAAAGGTGTTGGATTTGTCAGTTAAATTGCTGTGAGCTCTTTTTTTGTTTTGTTTAGATTAAGAGTGATGTTTAAATTAAAAAAAAAAAAAGGAATGCTGAAGGGAATCTCTAGTGATTGATACATAGGTAGCGTTTGCTTGGAAATTACTGGGGTAAGGGAAGTGTACATGCGTTAAGATGAACGATAACTAGTTCAAACATCTTGGGGCAATTCTGTCAGTTCCCTCCTCAGAGCAGATTGCTGCATCCAGATTCTCCAGCTTTCCTTCCCTTGTCATTACAACTCGAGTGCTGAGCACTCCTGGATAACAGACAGATCAGAATCCTTGACAAAAATGACACTTCTTGAAACTCATCTTACCAGCAAGATTCATGCTGGTTTACAGGACCCTCATGAAGGAGGTGCTTTGAAGAGCAGTGTCACTTTGACACAGAGTCTGTGCATCAGCACGCATGCTGTTGGGCTCACTAATTGAACTGTCTGTTAACTAAAAGTAAAAGCACAGTAAATTTTACTTTTCTATAACGCCTCAAAATTTCACACTGTTCAGGTGATAACATATTCAAATGAGAAACCTTTTTGGAGGGACAGGCAAGTGACTAGATAAAAGAATAAAAAGCCTAATGGTAAAATTAGCTCTTTCATTTTTAAAGGGCTGGAAACATAGGCATGAGAATGTCATGTAACCTTTTGTGTTCTTCTTTTCTTCTGGTACATACAACTGGGTTCAATATAGTATTTTCTCTTCTTCCTTTAATTGTTTCAAAAATGATGCAATTAATTTTATTGTCACCAAGGACACACAGGCTTCAATTCATTCTAATCCCTGGAATTGAACAATCTCTCTTATGCTGATTCTGTGGGTATACATGGCTTGTTAATGCTGCTTTCACAAAAGTTTCCTTAGCCAGTTCTCTGCCTTGGTGTTGCTAAAAATGAAATCTTTGTGCTTTTGAATATTTTTTGTTTTTCCTCATTGACAGCTGGAACATTTTATGTGAATGGAAACTGAACACAAGAAGCACTGACACAGACTTTTTCAGCTGAAAATGTCCTACCCTATCAGGGTATATCTTGTTTTCTTTTGCTCTTTGTTTCTTAATAGTTATAAAATGTGAAGCTAGTCTTACTCAAACTCTGAAACTTAAATTAAGAAAGTGTGTAAGTCAGAGAGCATTTACATACCATATACAAAGGAAAGGAATTGTTTATTTGGTGGGTCAGTTTTGTCACAGCTTTCAAAGATGATGTAGGACTCCCTCTTGTGCCTTTTTCAAAAGTATGGTTACAGTCAATCAGAAGGACACAATCAAGCTCCCATTTCTGACTTTGTGAGTCCTCACACTGATTTTCAGGAGAGTTGCAGCATTTTTTAACATTAACTCATTTAGTTTTAATATCCCGCGCACAGAGCTTTGTCTCTGCGTATCAGGACAGATGTCTGCATGCATTTATTTGCCTCAAAATCTGTCTGATTCATCTTGCTGTTATAAAGAAATCTTTTGCTAAATTGTCGGTTTTGCCATAAATATATACCCTTGGCTGCATTTTAGTGGTGGATTATCTGCTCCAGAATCTTTTCTTTTCATCCCAGAATTAATATACATTTTGGGACCAGCTTTTGAAATATCAGCTTGCTTCAGAAAACTTCTTACAAGCAGGTCTTGGAAGTTAGCCCTAAATCAGTTTTGTGTATTTTATTTCCCAAAGAATCAGACCCACTTTGTTTATTATCTAGCAAAACCCAATATATAATGTAAAAACCAAGACTGAATCAGAAAAAGACATCATAAAAATACTGAAGTTGTCTTTCCCTGGCAATGGGAAAATATATTAATTCACTTTAATATAAAAAAGAAACAATGATACAATGTTCAAAAAAAACCCAAACACCTGAAGGGTTCATGCATTTATTTAAAATACATAGCAAAATCTCAGCTATTCACATTTATTTCCAAAGTCCTTTTTTCTTGCAATAACAAAATATTAAAGTATATGATAGCATTAGGATACTAAACTAGATATTTAACCACAATATTTAATCAGTTTTTATTAACAAATACAGCAGGCCTGAAGTTTCTGACAGTTTTGCCTAGAGGAATGTGAACATAGCATCGCTAAAGCAAGTTTACTGCCTCTACTCCTCAATGAAAGCAGAGCTCCAGCACACAAAAATGTGACACAATGTTTTAGTAATCCCTGGTCCATCCACATCAAATGATACAAACATTTCAGGCTTTTTCTTCTGAAACGAAAGTCCAGTCAATAGCAATTATTCACACCCTGCTTCCTCTTGGTCCTCCATCACATAGTTTGTAACCAATGCTCTGTTTACACAACTCTCCTGCATCCTGAAGTGAAGAGGTGGCCCTTCCCCCAAATGTCTTTGCTACATCTTCTCCCCCCGGCTATGTCACATGTTCCTGAGCATCCTCTCCTCACTTATGTCACTCAGGAAGGACATGTTCAGCCATCTGAATAAGCTCCACGAATCACCTTAGACACTTGGGGTTACCTGAGACAAGCTCTGGCTGGATATAGCAGGAACTCTCCTGGAGCAGCAAGTGGAGGGTAGAAGGTGCAGCCTTGGGGACTGGAGATCTGTGCAGTCTCCTTCATCACTCCCCTCAAGCCAAGCTCTTCCTGTTACCCTCAGAAAACTCATCAACAGTAGCAGTTTATTTTCAAAGCTCAAGTACAGTTTTTCATTAAGGCCCTCAAAACTTCATTTTCTTACTCATACCTCCAAACTGCAGCTTCCAACCAGCCACTTCTGAGCATCCCAGGTTTTGAATAGGGGAAAAGGTAGAAAAAAACCTGCCTCCTTTAGCAGGTGCAAATGTACCCATACAGTTTTCCCAGCCAAATGCGTTCCTCACATACAGAGGTTAAATACCTAGTAATTATTTTTATGGGGTTTTCCCCCACCAGAATCCACAATAAAGGAATTTTCTGTTCTGCTCAAGGGGAGAAGGTTTACCAGTGTGTTATATCTCTTGCAGATTACCTTCTTATGAGAAATTTGTTCCTGCATCAAATTCAGAAATTTTAATGTCACAGACTCTTAAACATGAGTGAGTCTAAAGTGCTAAATCACATCATCAGAAATTGCTGTTTGTGTCAATAAAACCTCAGACATCCAAACAGCAGGCCAGCCTAGCTATATGCTAGGAATCAAGGTCAGATTCCAAATCCACATGCAAGTGTAAGGTTGTCTGAGCTTAAAGATTTTGTTTGACATCATCTTTTGACCAACTGGTAAAAGAGAGAAATGGAGCAATATGCAGCCATCAGGTGTTAATGTTAGATGCAAAAAGCTTAAGTTTTCTTTGAAATTAATTTACTCAAATAAAGCAGTTTTCTCTTTCAACACTTTGAAAGTAAAGTTACTAGTGTAAATGGCACACCCAGTTCAAATTTGATTTCTAGATGAACCCAATGATAGTGAAAGCATTCTGGATCCTTTAATTAATGTTACAGAAAACTGCACTTAATTACTTCTTAAGCACTTATATCTGCATAAAGTTCCATTACACCGAATACGTCATCATTTAAATCCATTACTGACATATAAATAAGCATGAAATTTGCATTGCAGATGTCTTCATCATCTACTTTGTTAATCACAAATGTTGCATCTACATGAATTCAAAAAGTGCAATTCTGTCTTACTCACCAAATAGTTCCTTATTAAACAAAATATGTATTATAGGATATAAAAACAACAAAATAGTAGGTGGAGGTCCTCGGGGTAATATAAATTATTACCAAAGTCAACAGAATGACTCAATTGAAATGAGCTGTCTGACCCAAAAGCAACTGCTGTGACAGCCATCAGCAGCTATAAGACAACATAAAAATATATGCTATAGTATTAGAAAACTTACTTACAAATATTCTCTTAAAGGCTCATCTGGAATTAATAAGTGATGATTTGACTGCTCAAGTGATGAGCAGGATACATTAAAACTGTTTTCTGGTAACTAGAAAATTCCCAATAAAAGATCTGAGCTGGTTGTCTTAAATGTAAATGCACATTAGTTAATATATGTAAGGAATATCTGTGTTCAATGGCACTGTTTCATTTAGGTTCATCTGAAGTCAAGTTAATAAAAGGCTTGTTTAATTAAATGCAGCTTTCCATGTTCTGCTTTGAATGGAACAGTCAAATGAATACATATAGCCATTTCTCTGCTCAACTCGAAAAGTCATCACACCCTTTTTTTCAAATACCAGTCACAGACACAGAAAAGGATCAAACTGAGTACCTGTGTAATGACGTTATCAATGAAATGGTACTGTCCATTACTACTGTGTAAAGAACCCGAAGAAATGTTTTGAACTGGACCTTCTTTGGTCACTTGTCAAGGTTGTGACATGGACACTGTCAAAAGCAGATTCCAAGTTTTCAGCTGTGAGAAAAAAATGCACAGCTGTAAATACTGTTGAATTCTGCACAATGGACAGACAGGCATCAGTCTGCTCAGTCTACATTTTCAAATAAGTGTTGCAAACACAAAACAGTCACAACAACATCAGGTCTCAGCTTCTGTGGGTGTGATGGAAGATGTAAGCAGGAACTCTTAATCCTCCAACAGGCAAGCGGCAATTTCACATTTACATTGCCTGGCTTGTTTAATTATACTTTACATTAGTGTGGTGCTTTAAAGTGCATAAAGACAGATGGTCTGTCCTGAGTTTTATAGAAGAGGCAGTGCTACCTAAAGAACAGGAGAAGTCATATAAGATGAGAGGTAGCAAGCAACGGAAAGCTAATACATTCATGACAAAGTCTGGTGAAGTGATTAAATATGTTACTATTCCATGAGCTGGATTCTGTGCCCTGCAGAAGAGATAAGGATACATCCACTTCACAAGCAGCAATGAAATACACAGTCAATCAGAGAGGCCTCTGATGGGAGAGCATGAATGTTTGTGTGCCAGTATTGGAAATTACATTGCTGGTGGCTTCTCCGTTCATTCAGCAGCTGCTTCAGCCATGCTGCCAACTGCACACTTCCCCCCAGTGTCCTAGAGCAGTCCTTATGAAGACTTTACCTTAGAATAAAATGCACTTCACTCCCTTCACACATCACAGGTTTCCAGGAGGGCAATGGTGCTGTTGCACAGCAGCTGCCTTCCTTCCAGCCCAACCATACAATCTTCATTTTCTCAGAGAGACTCCTGCCTGCTGCTGTTCTTGTGCCATTCTTCATTCCCATAAAATGGGGAAACTTTTCTTATGACTGTGCCCTAAAATAATGCCCATGTAATAACATTTCCTGTAAGCATGTTAGAGAGCAGATATATATGTCAACAGTAAATAGCAAACTAAAACATTGTTCCTCCATTACAGACTCAGAGTTTAGTTACGCACTGGAGTCAATCAGTACATATCGACATGCTAAGCATAAAGATCACACATAGCAACTACACATAGGCATGCACACTTAGGGACGGCCCTCCTGCAAAGTCAGGCTTGCGTAATCTGTGACGGGAAAGCAGTGGATACCTGGATTTTGAGGATGAATCAGCCCAGCACCAGAAGCTACAGTACATTGCTCCTGCAGTGATGAGAAGTGCAGCACTCACCCAGCCCACATAAAGAGCAGCTCCTAGTTCTCGTTTCAGTGGCACAGGGACTTTTGGATCATAGAAGTCATGAATGATGCTAGCTCCAGTCCAGGACACAGGGATCAGAATGAGGATGCTCGTCAGGAGAAAGGCAACTCCAGCTACCAGTATGAAGATACTGATGCCCTGGGGGTCCTCCTTGGTCCTGTGAGTGTACTTCACACCAGCAATGGCCATCAAAAAGGAAATGATTGACAGGACCACTGCAAGGCACATGAGGGCTCTGAACACTTCCAAGGGTGGGGGGAGAGCCAGGACAGAGTCATAGAATTTGCACTGCAGCCTGATGCCCAGATGACTGATGCAGTCCATCCACAGTCCTTCCCAGATGGTCTCAAACACCACGATGTTGCCATCAACGTAGGCAGAAACTCTCCACTGCGGCATAACTGTGGCTGCCAAAGTCCCGACCATGCCGACACCTCCAAATATTAGACCAGTGATTTGTAACACACAGCAAGCCATGCTTTTTCTGAAAAAGACACCTCAAGCAAGGTGGCCTAGAAAATCTTCCAAAATCGCTTTTTCATAGAATAAATGTAAAGTACAAGAGGGAATATTTTCTCCAGTAGCTTCTTCATTCAGCAAGTTGTTGGGTTTTTTCAAAAGCAGCTCACTCCAGTCTGGGGTTCAGACAGGTGCAAATGCATTTCTGACTGGATGAAGGACCTTCTACTTATTTGCTTTGAAATACTCTCTGACTACAGTGCCTACCCATCAAGCCTAACAAGTTCACAGCCAATGGGAAACTAGGAGGGGTGTGTCATAGTTGATTTTACTGCTTCTCATAGTGTGTCTGTAGTGACGCTATAATTAAGTAAGTATTAGGGATTGAATTAAAGGTACCTAATTGCAGGGCTAATAATTTCTTAACTGCAAGATTGCAGCTATGTTGAAATTTAGCTCAGAAAGTCTGAACTTCCTTCTGTTAAAATATTATGTAAAATAGATCATTACAGTTTTTCTTATGACAAAAGCTAAACTTGGATTTGGAGTGGGACTTACTTTCTAAGTGCTATGGCCCTGGGAAAAATCTGATTTCTTTTTTTTAAATCATGCTAGGAGGTACTTGGTGTAGCTCTTTATTGTAGATTCCTTGTTTTGATCAAATACAAAAGTAAAATCATGATATTAGACAGGTGCAGGAAAGTCAAGTACTCCAATCAACATCAAAGTTTTACTTTACCAACTGCAACAGTTCACAAGGATGACAAAGCAAATAGCTGGCAGTTTCACAGCTTCTGCTTTTGAATCCATGAGTAAGGTCGCTGTCAGGAAATCCTCTATGAGACTCTCTCCCCATTTGAAGGATAGTGTTGTCATTATGTTCCATACTAACAATTTTCTACAGGTAACTTTAGGAGGGGTTTGAGGCAATTGACTAATATGAAAAAAAATGAGCTTTTCTTTCACTGTACAATGCATGTTGAAAGCCAGAAGTCCCTCCCAAAAGCACGTATCTCAACCTGCACAGATTGGTACAAGCCTGGACAAAAATTCATGCCAGAGACTGATTTGCCTTGGGCAAGTGAGGAATAACTTTTGTATTATGGTTTTTTTACTTTGTTCTCCGTACCTTGAGACAATAGTATATGATGAAAACTCATGGGTGGTTTTGAAATTGATGTTTCTGCTTACTCCGGCTCTTTGAAGCAATGGGGCTAGCAAAAAAAAAAAAAAAAAAAAGAAAAAAGAAAAAATGTTGGTCCACTAATGACAATGAAGGCCCCTAGAAGTGCTGTCGAAGAAAGACATATTCTTCGATTGCTTGTGGGTTGTGGTGTTGTGGGCTTTGTGTGTTTGGAAATATCAGACATTGCCTTTGATGGCATTAATTTAGTTACAGCCTCAGGTGCCTGCACAACATATTCAAAGCAAAAGCTAAAGCCCATGAAGAGTGAATTGCCCATCTAAACTGCTCACAGCCCACAAAATCCCCTTCTTCCTACAGTTACTAACTGTAAGGAAGGAGTGTGAGATAGTACAAGTTATATAGTATAATGTTACATGTCCCTGTGGAAAACACTCCTAAGGGATCTGGGCAATTAATTTTAGCCTTCAAGTCTGAAAAAAAAACAGGAATCTGGAGAGAAAAAATGTCTTCAGCTAAGATGTGAAATGTAACCTTTAGAAACTAAATACATTATCAGATTTGTTCTTATAGAGAGATGAATATTGCATCACTCTTCTGCAGACTTAGAAAAAGAATCCTGTGATGCAGAAAAGTTAAAGTACTTTACTCAATGCCACAGAGGAGGTGGCAGAGACTAAATCAGAAGTCATAGATGGTTATTTGTCTAAAACAAATTTCTTTCACTGACATGAGACTGCTCCCTTAGAAGAAGACTGCACACAAGACCTGTGCTATTTAACTTGAGTACAGTCTCCATTCATCTTGTAGGACTTTTTTATCTATGAATTCTCGGAACTGTTCTTTGTTTTGTTATTTTACCTTCAAAAATAAATCAACTTGTTATGGAAAATCCCTCTCAAATCTAGCATTTAAATGCAATTTATTCAGTAGAAAAACTGTGCAACTTTTTCAGCCAGCCAGCTCTTGAAGGTATACAAAGTTGAAGAACAGACCATGCCTAACTCTCTGAACCTGTTTATCTGACCACCTTATCTAGCAGGATTGCTCTGAAATAATTTTTCTTACATGACTCTGGGAGGGTCAGCCATTGAGGTCATGCATAAAATTACTCTGTGACAGTCAGGGCATGGTTTGCACAGAAGGTGAACTTCTCACAGAAGTACCATGAAAATGCATCACATGCTGGTTGTGTAGCAATACATCCAGAGATTCCTAAATGGTTGAGTGTTTTTTTTGATCTTTAATCTGAAGTAGTAACTGGTGAGTGACATCCAGTTTAGGTGTAGGCATAAGAGAGGAACACCCAGGCTATCCTGCTGCGTGTACAGTCCAGTGGCAGGATGGTTCTTGTTATTGAAAACGGAGGGGAAGGAAGCAGGAAAGGAAAAGCAATAAATGGCAGTTTTGAAACTTGAAGATAAATTTCAGAAATTAAAATGAGCTACAGGAGAGAGGTTGAAAAAAAAATCAACACCTCTCAGAAATAAATGCTTAGTTGACTGAGTTACTTCAAAATCACTCTGAACAGCAGATGGCTCTTAAAGTAGGCATTAAATACAAGTTTACATGGTGCACATGGCAGATATAATGGCTTTAGTGTCAGGTGAGAAGAAATTTACACCTGTCTAGACTTCAGAAGTCTCTTCATTCTGTGTCATCCATCTGTTATGCCATTTGGATGCTTACCTGCCTCAAGACAACAATACCAGTTCTTATGCAAACATGCCCACCCCAAAATTTGCCTTCGAAGAGGAAAACAGGCAACTGAGGAAGCACCTAGCCTTTACAAACTGATCTTTCCCTGGATCTCTATTCAGATTTACATTTTCTCTTCCCTTCAAATCAGGATGTACATTTGAATCTTTTCCCAGGGCAACATCTCCTGTTCCCTCCCTTGCTTTTAAAATGTTGATGCACCTTGGAAAGGAGGAAGTAGAACATCTCCAGTCCAGAACCTGTCAATGATCCCCAGTGCTTAATTAATTATAGGCATCAATAATGTAAACACTTCATTGCCTTCCAGAAAACAAGTTTCATTCCCCTTTGTATATCTTCTATGTACACTGAATTTTAGAGTCCTTATAGATACACATGCACCTGTATATAGACAACTATATACAACTATAACGTACAAAGTTCCCTGTGAGTTCTTGTCAAGAATAGATAGGTCGGTTATGCTACAGGCTAATGAGGTAAATTTAAGGCTCAGTAACATTTTTGGAACAGGCAAATATGCAGGTTTATCAAAAGCACACTTTAGATTAGTGATTACTAAGAGTTATGGTTAAATCTCTTAACCTCCCAGAGGCGGCAGTTATCCAATAAGGCTGCAAAGATGCTTAACCACCTGCAGAGTCTGGCAATGGGGAGTCTGGCCAGCTGTGGCTCTGCACTCACTCTGCATCCTGTCCCCTTGGTCAGAGGTGCTGGGTGAAGCCACGCAGACCTAGATCATCCTCTACATGTGAAATCTGCTTTAAACATACAACAAATAGGGTTTAGATTGTCCACAGGTCATTTGTTTCGGAAACACATGTGAATGGCATCACTTCCTGCCTGTTTGTGGCTTCTACTAGTCCATTCATTACATGCTGGGGTAACCGCTTTGTTTTCAACTATTAACAAGGGCTGGTCAATGAAATCATAGCTGAGTTAATGGTTCCATTACTTTCTGTGGTATTTTGATTGACTGCTGTATTTTGAGCCTATTCGTGAAGCAAAAGGTTGCTTTGATTTTGTCTTCATTCAGGAGGAAACAGACTGAAGCCAAAAGATGCCTTTTTATTTGTGCTAACTTTAATACTGCTGCCTGCACATATGTTAAAAAACAAAGGCACGTCTCCTTCCCCCTCACTTCAAGGGCAGATTTTGGAGTGAGAGGAACATCTGCTTAGTGTAGCTTAGAGAAGGATTTCCCCCAGACACGTAACAAGCACTGTACTTGGGTGCTGACCTCTAACTCTAGCCTTGAGGCAACCTGTGACTGACAGTTGAACTGAAAAGAGATAATATTTATCTTCCATCATCTTCCTCAGCATGTCTGAAATTCACAGCCTGACAAAACTGCCAAACTCTTAATGATATTCCATGTCTGAGGAAGCCTGTCTCCTGGACAGTGTGAATGAACTCGTGTTCAGTGTAATAAAACCCTACAGTAATAAAATATTAAATAGTCCTTTGAGTATTTAATCCATCTAAACTGCTTCAGGCTTTACAAGGTATTTGTCACCTCAATACTTGCATGCAAGGAGCAGCCATCCTGGTAGAAATAAAACCTGCCAGAAAATATGTTATCTTAATTTGCTGTTTAATGACTGGACCTCAAAGCATTCCTCTAGAAAATAATTGAGGGCATTTGATTGTGCAGTTCACATTAAGCTGTTGGAAATTTAACAGTGGCAAATTCCCAAGGCAGTATTGATTGTTTTCATAATAGTTAGCAGCAGGGTATACAGTTAGGTTATTACTGAATGAAGCAGCGGGCAACTCCTTTATTTACATGTTTTACTATGATGGAATAAAAGATGAGGAGAAGGTATATTGTGGCAGTGATGGCCTAAAGACAGATGGGAGGCAAGGTTTGTAGAAAGAGGTAATAAGATAATAGCTTTTATTAGACTACCTGATATTGTTAGAAACAAGCTCTTGAGCTCACAATACCAAGAAAGATCCGGTTTGGAGCAAAGCATTAATAATACACCCTTGAACTAGCTTTCCAGTAACCAAGCAGTGCAAGTAACTAAACAAGTAAGTCTCAAACTTTGAAGAACAAGGTTTTCCCCCATCTTTCTCAATCTTAATTTTGGCTCCTCCCTGTCCAGCCCTGTCCCACTTCACTTTTCGTCCCCTCCCAAACCCCACCTCCTGAATGTAACTAACTACACTGTTAATTTCCACTTCCAAAATAAACCCTAGCAGCATGAGCTCCACCACCGCTAGCCTCAACCTTGTGTACCCAGTGACACTCCCAAACCTGTCAACTCAACGCACAGCAAGGCACCCCTCAACCACCATGCTCTCCCCTTTCTCTCTCTCTACCCAAATCCAGAGTCCTTTATCAAACCTCTGTGCTTCTCGCCAGGATGTTCTATTACTCCTCTGTCTTTAGGATTGGGATTCACCTCTTCCCTGGGACACTCTGGCTGACTTTTCCCAGCTAGCAAGCTGAGTGTCCCCTAGGAAGGAGCAGCACAGCCCCTGACATTTAGGCCCGAGTAGCTGGCAGAGTTCATCTCCCAATTTTCCTTGGCTCCCCTTCAAATAGAGGGAGAGGAGAAAACATGGAGGAGGAGGGAAGCCCTGCCCAGCCAAGCAGCTGTTCCTGCACTCACACAAAAGAACCTCTTCCTGGAAGTCATAAATCACTCTGTATTTGTGCTGGCACAGAGACCAAAGCAGGACTATTTCACAGGAAGCAATAAATTTTTGTCACTTACTCTCAGAACACTCTCTCCAGCATCGTGAATCACAGCAGCTCCAAGGATGCACCACCGTCACTGTTATTTTGGGCTTGATGTGTCTCTGCACAGTGACAGCCCACAGCCCGCAAGGGCACGAATGATTCACCACTGTGTGCACACTGCTCCCCCCCAGGGACAATCCAGCGCTGTTCCTAATTGCAGCATACTATGTAGCCAGTCGAAATATGAACTTCCTTGTCCATGACCAAGCAGTAGCTGTCTTCGTTCCAGATCTGAAATGTAGTTTAGCACAGAGTGCAGCCATTCAGAAGAAGAAGGAATGCCTAACAACTGTTTTTACCAACCATGTGTTGGGAATTAAGGGGCTGGAAGTTAGGGAAGGGAAAGCAAAAAAGATAGAAAACAGTCTGATGCCTGCAGACTGACTTAAAAAGAAGTATAAAATGGAGGAGGGAAAGTCCTCAACAAACCTTTTTTGTTGGAATGGAACAGGGCTCACATTGTAAGGCAGCCAATGATATGTGAAGGATCATTAAGATGAGAGGATCTGTATCCCTGCAGAAGACCATTGCCAATGAGGTGAAAGTGCCTGGAGCACTGAGGAAAAACAACTCCTCTGATCCTGATCACATTGTTCTTTATTAATTAGACTGAACAGTTTAGGGATGTGAATGTGGATGAGGCTTAAAAATTCCCTAGGAAGGGTCTGGAATGTGAGTCCCATGGGGAAGGAAGGGAGAGACTTGTAGGCGTAAGGTTGATACGCAACTGCCTCAATAACTCCACAGGGAAGGTATTTGGTAGAAGAACAGAAAAGGTAACCAAGTAGCAAAGAAAATATATCTAAGAGGTCAGAAAATGTAAGTGGAAAAGGAGATTCCATAAAGGTCAACCCAAACTAGGCTTTTCAAAAAACAGAATAATAAAAGGTGCTACAGGCATACAAATAATACAGAACAGCAAGGGAAGAGGCACGCTACACTGTATGAGTCTAAGAAAGGTAGTTAGCCCTCCTCTTCTTTGAATTTAAGTAACAAGAAGGATATAGAAGAAGGAGAGCATGACAGAATTACAATACTGTATCCAAGGTAGATAAAAAACTCCAAATCTTTATGAGCACAAACTGAAGAAAAAGAGTAATTTCCACTGAAGGAAACTCAGCACGTGGGGTTCCAAATCCGGGAGCAAGGACTAGCATACGTGTCAAATCAGGAGTGATACTTAATAGTATAAGATTATTTAAAATCCGTTATGAAGTAAAGAATAAATAAATACCTAGATGTAAACGGAAAGTTAAACAAAATGCAGCATGGACTTAGCAAAAATAGATTCAGTTTTTGTTTGGTAACACTTTCTAGAAGATAGAAGTTGAGAAAATGTAATCCATTTGGACCTTATTAAAGCACCTGACACAGCAATGGGGAATTAACAGACACACTGAAGGGAGGAAGAAGAGTAGAATTAATGTAATGTGGATACAGAATCTATGAGTGAGTGAAACAACAAAAGGATATATTGAAAGGAGAACTATCATGTTCCTATTTCCAGACACCGATTTCTGCTACTGTTGGAGCCAAGAATTTCTCTGGGGTCTCATCTTGTAACCCTCAGGGATCTAGCAATAAAGGAGGAACTGCAGCAGGAAAATTTGCATTAGACACCCAGCTGGTCAATGTACTGTCAATTATTAAGTCCCACAGCCCAGGAAAGCTGGTGATCTTGAGGCCTGGAATAACAGAAGTGCAATACATTTAACATATTCAAGGAAGGTATTTGCTTGAATTGAATTGAATCATTTACCCCACGCTATGATAACCTGCAGAAGGTATATTCAGTGTGCACAGCAGTGGCAAGGCTTCCTCTGGGATTCTTTGTCCAGTTTTGGGCATCAAACTTAACGGAAGAGGTGGGGCAGTCAAGAACAACCAGAGGAGATAAACAAATATGGGGAGCAATTTAGCGAGCATGCCAGTAAAGAATTAGAGATGACTAAAGCTAAGCAAGAGACATTCAGGAGGTCAGATGGTAACAGTCCTGAAACATGGAAAAGGCTTCATGCTTTAATGGAAAGCAGTAGTCTGCTTTCTGTGACTGCTGCTGATGGGACAAGAAATAATGGACCAGCCTTAGCCTGCAGTGAGGAGATTTAGTTTAAGCTTCATGAAAACCTTTTTTAATGAAAATTACAATTAAGTAGTGGGATACATTGCTAAGGACACGGCAGAGTAGCCAGCTCTGGAAGTCTCTCAGGAATAATAATTTTAGCATATTTATTCATTGAGAAGAGCAATGGAGTAGTTAATGGATATCACCTTTTCTAGAGTGAACTCCACTCGCACTGCCTTCTCCTATTTGTCCTCTTTGGCCCTAGATGGACTACCTCCACCTAGTGAAAGGAACTGATGGTGCTGATGGGACTCTTGACTGTACTCAGGTAAATGAGTTGTCATCAACCTTCACCTAATTTCTCAAGAAACACATATTTAGAAGTGCCAATGGCCTACATCCTTTAGGTGTCACCTCCTTGCTGAGAGTTTGCAGGAAAGTATTGTGGCCACCAGCTTCAAGGGGCAGTGGGATGAGTGGGGAGGCAGCATGGTTAGCAAGGGGTCAGCTTGCTTTGTTGCCTAGGAGTTGATCCGCAGGCAAAGTTCAAGGGCTAGAAGCATCCAAAATGTAGAATGGAGATGGGTGCTGGTTGAGTGGCTCTCAGAGCCTGCAGAGCAAGATTGGGGTAGTGGATGTGCTTGTGTCAGGACTGTAGGTACTGGCCAGGATCTTCACAGGGCTAGAGTCACCAAACATTACCCTTCTTCCAGCTCAAAAAAGCTGTGCATCACGCCTCATGCTCAGAAAGCCCACTGCATCCACTGTGTGGGGTCAGAGTATGACCCTCGGTGAAGGGCTTAAATCCCAGACAAGCCTGCTGTTCCATGAAGCACAAAGATACCCTGAGTACAGGAGGCTGGAAGTGGGGACAGTGCCTCCAAGCACAACTGGCCACTCACCCTGGTCTCCTGCTGCTCTTCAGACACCTGATCCTGACAGTGGCAGCAGCAGATCCCCACACATCTCCAGGCTGACACAGTAAGGCCATTCTTATATTTCAGTAATTAACCTTCCTGGCTGTGAGGCCCGAGATACGGCCTCTCCTAATCTTTCCCTGCTCCGTTTTCTATTACGCTTTACTAGTGACATTTGAGAGTTGAACAGGAAGCAAGCAGCCTACAAACTCTCTCATATATTCGAAAACATGGGGGAGTGCAACACCTATTCAGGACTGCACCTTAAAGAGACAGACAAATCCATTATACACAGCTGACCTTAATGGATTTGCAGATGTGTGATAACCTCATGTGTCAGATGACTCATTTTCATATAAAATCACAGAACAGGAGCTCACACACACTCAGGCTCTGCTATGGCACTGCTTTGCCTGCACAAAGCAGCTCCTGAGACCGTGGCTCTGCTGCCACCCATGTGTTTCCTGCCTCTCTGTCCAGCTCTAATGACCAAGGTGCAGGACAAAGGGGAAAAAGCTAAACACCCTTGGTTTCATTTATGGAGGCAATACTGCTTGCTTCCCAAATAATTCATCTTGTCTATAAGCACAAAAATGAGTTCTAAATTACGGGATACAATATTTGAAAGTCCATTGTTTCAGGCAGTTGTTTTGTTCTTGGATATACGTCCTTAGATGGGACCCTCTGCTCAGACTACTCAGGGTTTATTTAATGGACAAACCTGGGGGAGGCCAGCTCTGTTTAAAATTCTCTTGAAGATATGATATATAGGTGAGATGCAATTCAAAGGAAATGGCTGGATGTGCATGGGAGGTACTTAAAGGGGAATATGTGTGTGGTTGCAGATGAACTGTTTGCAGCATATATAGACTCTCTAAGGGAGATTTTAAAAAACTTCAGGATCCCATTCACAGTTCATTGTACCTGTGTGTTAGTCCTGTGGAGAGTTTTGGAGGTCTTCTTATAGTCTTCTTGTATCTTCTTTGATTTGTACAGCTAGATCAGTGTGTGTTTTACCAGAAGCAGATAATACTACACAGTGTAGTGTTTGATATACCCAGGGCTTTTCCAGAGGTGTCATTCTAATCTCACTTTTCACTGAGGTTTGCCTCAGACCTGTAGATGAATACTCTATGAGTCACTCTGTGTTTGGACAACAGAGATAACTGCAGTGCACCGGTACATATACATGTAGTTTTCTGAGCAGGATGTTGTACCTACCTTTTAGAGGGATGAACTAGACAGGTGACTTTACGATAGACATCATTATATAGACATCATTATAATCTCTGGTGTTCTAGCTATGAGTTCTGTGTGGTATATTCACAAAGTGCTGTAACAACAGGTTTTCTCCTCCTCTCTCTTCCCTCCAAAAAAGAGACCGGACAGGCATATAAACATCAATGAAGTAACACAAAGGAATACAGCCACACACTGCTATATTCCAGAAGAGTCATGCACATTGCACATATACATATGTAGAAATAATTTGCTTAAAAATAAGGAGGAAAAAATAAAATTACATAGTCAAGCACATCTTACTATGTATCTTACAAACACTGTGAAGAAAGTCCTGGAGCAGATTTTGATTTCTTCTAGCTTGTTTGGATTTGCATCTTACGAAGTAAAGAATTTGCTTCCAAAATTTCAAGTAGTAATAGTCCATGGAATTTACTAGAGAACTACAGATCACATAATAAACTTTCTGTAAAATATTTAAAACAGTCAATCAAACTCTAGAACAAGAATGTTGTTCTTCATCAAACACCACAAATTGAATTGTGTTCCCAGTTCAGTTAAAGGCAAATTTCCATTGATTTCTGTGGGTCTGGAGTTACACTTTATCCATTTTTTACAAAATTCTATTAAAATATTAGTACTATTGATTAATTTGGGTCATTTATTAAATTAACTTGTATGTAGCTATTTATTTTTCAGTAGACTTGGTTTCTTTACATCGTTGCTTATCACGGACACATGATCTTATAAAAAATATTGTTTTAATGTGAACTGTGAGAAAACACTATCACTGTTTATGTTCTTTATCCCTATAAACTGTGCTCCTATGAGCAGGTCCCAGCAAAAATATTGGCCTGATTGTACAAAAACCCCTTGTTTAAAAAGAGATATGTCACAGAGTCCTGCGGTAAGTAGTTAACACAGTGTTTGTGATCTGTGCAATATTGCAAAATGTTGTAAGCCATGAGGAGTTTGTAAGGGAATGCTGCTGGTTCTAAAAAGAAGGATATGAATGAGTTTGACCTATACAGATTACAAAAGAAATATTAATTTTCACCATAAAGGTGATATTTAGGATGAACATAGAGCTATGTTTGTTCTCTGAAATAAGGGATATTTCTCATATATTTCAGCTTACCTTCCTCTGCTGAATAAATTCTTCATGCAACCTTCCATTAAACCTACAGTAAATCAATCCCTTAGCTAATGCTTTTCTTTTAAACCATTATTATCTTGTCCTTATTCACTGTTATTCCCTCTTTCCCAGGCAGGAAAAAAAACCCTCAGCAGTTTAGCTCCCAACTTCTTTGCAATAGGCCAGAATTTCGTATCAGAGTGGAACTTCAATCCCTTTATTACATTAACTGCAACTCAAAGCAAAGCCACACAAACCAAAAGCTATTCCAAAATACTATTAAAATAATATTGAAAAATTCACCTTTCCATGCATTCAAATTGTCCATGCTGCACCATTAGCCACAGCAGAGCCCACTGGGGTAACTGCAGCTCCAAAACGCAGCCGCAACAGCAAGAGTCACAGGGCCGAAGGCAAAGGCAGCTTTCTAGCTGCCCTTTCGTGCAGAAGCTGAAATCCATCCACATAGACTGAATGCTTCAAAAATAGGAAAAGGCAGGAGGCATCTAGACGTATTGACTTCTGGAGTATGAGCTTTCAGTCTTCCCATGCCAATGCTGGCTGTGTGGGGGGTAGTGTGTTGGTGAGGAGTATCCATAGCTTCTGGTTTCCTCACAACAGCGACAAAAGCAACAGAATATGCCTCCAGCAGCTATGAGGCAGAATGCAGCTACCCAGCCCAGGTAGAGGGCCTCTCCAAGCTCCCTTTTCTGTGCAACGTTGACCATGGGGTTGTAGAAGTCACTGATGATGCTGTTGGCAACCCAGCAGACTGGAATGAGCTCAACAGCACCCGAGAGGATGAAGAGGAGCCCAGCCATCAGAATAATATAGCCCTTGGCTTGCCAGCTGCTCTTCGCCCACCGTGTGCACTTCATCCCGATAATGGCGACCATGAAAGCGAGGAACGAGAGCACCGACCCAGCACACATCAGCCCTCTGGATGCCTGCAGGTCTGGTGAGAGGGCCAGCACGGAGTCATAGACCTTGCACTGCATCCTGATGTTGGCTTGCCTGATGCAGTGCATCCACAGGCCTTCCCAAATGGTCTCAAACACGATGATGTTGTTCTCGATGAAGGCAGACACCCTCCACTGAGGCATGCCTGTGACAGCGAAAGTCCCAATCATGCCAATGCCACCAAGGAGCAGCCCAGCAATCTGCAAAGCACTGCCGACCATGCTGCCTTTGCAAGGTGAGAACACCTCAGCAGGTTCTCTTAGCCAGGTGCACGCTGCTGGCAAGAAAATGAGCAACTTTTTCCGAAAGTCGTTGTCCCTTGTGCAAAGAAAGTTTCAAAGTCAGTCTGTACAACTTTAAACCAGCTTTAATCTGGCACGCACTACCTGGGACTTGGCTGCGCCTTCATTGCATTTGTAATTCCCCTGCCACCACTGACTCAAAGAGGCAGACTGAGCAATCAAGTGGAACAACTTTCCAAAGCCAGAGAAAGGACAGGGCGTGTATAAACCAGCAAGAGCCACTTAGGATAAATGTACCTTCTGAGGAAAATACTTTGCATTGAAGTTGCTTATTTAAAAAAAAAAAAAAAAAAAAAAAAGCCCTACCCTTCACTCCAGCTATTGTCTACAGGTTTGTCTGTGCTAAAGAAATGGATTGGTCTCAGTAGGGAGATGTATGTGTGCACTGGTGCAGTTACTGAAGCTGTTGCACTGAACAAGCAAGAATATTCTGCCTCAGCTCAGCTCGACTCGGCTCGGTGGCAAATTGCCAGGAAGAAAGCAGAGCCCTGCTCCCTGCCACAGGGCCTCTGCTCCCGAAAGTACTTTTGTTCTGAAGCTTGAAGGGGACCATTGCAGCGACAGGATCAAGGAACAAAGCAAATCAAAAGGATAAAGAGAAAGTAACTCTGAACCTGAAACAGTTCTGCAGATGATAATCAAAGCTGCAAAAGCCCATTTAAGAGGTAGAAAGGAACACTAAGAGACCTCAGTCCTGCTAATCCCTGTATATGTATATAGCTTTATACACTTCTGTTGCTCCAGCAAATGTTATGGAAATAGGCAGGCTTCTGGAGATATCCACATGCTTAAATGATTGCACAGGTCTACAGAATGGTGATTTAAGCTATGTAGTAAATTGTTTTCCTCTGCAAAAGCAAACCCAGCAACTCCCTTATGATGGAGTCTAGCGCAATGGAAAGTATTGGCTCTCCAACTAAAGACCTGTTGGAGCTATCCGTGTACAAATACTTCATAGAAACATCATTGTATTAAAATAAAAATTGAAACATAATAATTATGGAGTGCAGGTGAGCTGTTCATTCAAGAGTTCTTGTGTGATGTGTCCACCAGACAATCCTGGAAAATGTCAGGTGAAGAAGTTTGTGAAAGTCAGAGCAGCAGAAACCACAGTCAAAATCTAAAAAGATTCTTTTTGCAAATTCATACAGCTACGAATGCATGCATGAAATATTCAGACTGATCTCTGTGTGTGCCTTAATATGGAAAATAAAAAATTAAGCATAATTTAACATTTTTTGTTATGAAGTAGTTTTCCATTTGTTAAGACAAGAACTAATTTGTTACACTGTAAAAGATCAATTTAGGATATAATTAGCTAGATATTGAAATACTAGTCTGCTGCTATTCATCTGAACTTTCTTGCCTCTATTTCCTTTCTTGCCATTTATGTATCTTCAAAAACAGAAAGTAAATGCAAAAAAAAACAGAGCAGTGCGGTGCTAAATATTCCAGCTTGTTGGCATATCAAAGATAGCGAAAAGATAAAAGTCCCACTTACATATAATATTTTATGCTCCCCAAGTGTGTTTCTGAGTGTGTGTGTGTGTCTAAAACTATGGTTAGGAGGCAAGGAAAGAAGCACTCTACAAATATTTTCATTTTCAGTTTGGCTTTCATATCTACCTGCTTTTCCAACCTCTGCAGCCAGCTGCTGCTTATAAAGACATGCCAAAAGGATGAGGGCAGATAACCTCTCATTCTGTTTCTCCTCCCTTGAGACCTGGTTTGTGGCCAGGTAACTTTCCATTATGCCCTTTTGGTCTTGGATATATCTCTGAAATCAAACCTACTGTCTGCATGCCTCTCCTTATTGAAAGGCACCAAGTGCCTTGCCCTGAAAAGTGCAGTGTGGTGGGTTAGACCTTCGCTCGGGGCCAAGCCACACACACC
>NW_010117997.1:0-12142 GCF_000699245.1 Pterocles gutturalis
ATATATATATATAAAATATCAGATAACATCTGAAAGGAAGGGCACTAATCCAGCAGTATTGTTATTTTCAAGTGAATTCCAGCGCTGAGAGAAGCCAGCAGCTTTGTTAAAAGGGACAGTCATTAATATGCCTAATGGTGACTTTCCTCCCGTTCCTACCAAACGCTCTCTACTTTAGTCCCACATTAAAACCAGGAAGCAGTTCTGCGTGTTTTCTAATTAGCCTTTCGTGGCAATCTTGCTGCGGTAGATACTTAATAAAAGAAAAAAGAAAAAAAAAAGACTGTGAACACAAAACTTTGTTCATCGCTTGTATACAGGTTTAGTGCCCTGTAGTTTGCAAAAAAGACGTGTAACATCGCTTCTTCTGCAAAAGGCAGAGTGTGAGGCTCCATTGGAGCCCCCAGCTGACTTCCCGGCGATGCCTGGGCTCAGCACCCGGCACAGGCGTCTGTCCTGGCAGGATCGAGCCCGCAGGCGCTGCCGCCCGGGTGTTGCTGGCGCCGACGCTGCTGCTGCTGTTGTTATTTTCCAAGAGGAAATATTTCGGGTCTGCCCTAACATTAGTGCAACATATCACTCCAGCTGCATTCCCCGCTGACTGGAGTCTGTTTGATGAGTAATTAGGAGACCTTCTCTTTAGTTTGTTTGACATATTTTTTACAAAACATGTAAATCTGTTAAAAAAAATTGCTTGTTCATTTAAAAGATAGAGTTCCTAAATGAAGCAGAGTGTCTGCTAAATGGATATAATTTTAGGAATTTTTATTTTTTTTACTACGACTTCAAACACAATAGGCTCTCTTTGCCTTAAAAAGCATTTTTTTTTTCTGTTGAGAAGTAATTATTCTGTTTCTGCATCTGTGTAGCTTCACCCAGAGCTCATACAGAGAAAATCTCTGTAATACTTAGAGATAAACGTATATCTAGACAGACAGATATCCATGTGTGTACTTAAGTTTGTTTATATTTTACACCCACACATCAAAACTGGTATCGTTAACTACTTACTGGAAAGCAATAAACACAGCCCTCTTGCCTCTGCTCACATCAAGGGTGAACTTTTTTTTTTTTTATTTTCCATCAAGAGATCTTTAGCAAAGAAACCTCGCAGAAAATGTTAAATAAGCCTGGAATATTCCAGCACCCATTCTGCTCCTTTTGTGAAATACACTTTGAAGATCATCTGCTGCTTCAGATCGCACGACTTAAGCTGATGATTTAACTTTCCTAAATAACTCAGCATTGTGTAGTTGAAGAGCTAATTTTTTCTTGGTTTGAAACCATTTGGAGTTTTTAAAATGTAGATATGATTTTTCTTCCCTTCAGCTCTCTAGCTGTGCAAAAAAAGAAGTGACACCTCTCAGCACCCTTCATTTCAGTCCAAGTTGCTACTTGCAATATTCAGAATTATAAATACTGTTATTAATTTTTTTTTAACCTCAAAAAAAGAACTCTGGTATTTAAAGTAAAGCAACCCTACTGACCCAAAGGTTAAAGTTGCCCCCGGAAAAAGCATTGCTATAAGAAGACTCTGCTAGCTAAGATTAAAATCCTGTTGTACTTTGCGATGTAAGTGCAGGGATGATTTAAAAGCTCTGTACTTTTCCAGTCAGCTCTACTTATTGCTTCAGGCTGAGCATTTTGTTTCCCCTTTATTTTTTTTTCTTATTTTTTTTTTCTTTTTTTTTCCCCCTAGCAAACAGTTGCTTATTTTGGGGAAGCATCTCATTTATCTGAGCCTGCTTCTTCCCGAGACTACTTCTTGCTGGAGAATTACTGCCTTGGCACATCAATAGGTTGCAAATTATATAAGGGCTGTGTTTAACTTGCAGCCGGATTGCCATTGTCGTGAGGGTCCGCGTCTTTTAGCTAAACTGCCTTTTTCTGGGGGAATTTCAGATGTCTGTAATTGCCGCTCCTTTCAGCACAGCTTAAGGTATCAATATCAACTCGATTTGAATATCATAAGTGGGAAGTTGCTCTAAGCAAAACAAAACAACAAAAAAAAAACATGTCAGTTGCCCAGGTGACATTTTTGTAGCAAACAAGGAAATCACAACTCCAGGAAGTGTTGTATTTTATGCCAACAACAATATGACAGTTTTCTCTGTAAAGAAAACATGACACTTTTCCAAATATCAGAGGATGCCTCCGCTGCTCAAGGGATTCCTGTACTGTCACTGAAATGGAAGGTCACAGGCTGGTTTCGTGATTTCTAGAGTTTCAAAATGTTGCGGCGGAGCGTTTGCACGCTAAATGCTGTAGGCTAAGGGAAATCTTCCCCTTCATCTCTGAAAGAAGTGACAGGAAGAAAAAGGTCCTACTTTGACAGCGGTAACCTCGAGGTCTCGAGGTTCTGCCCCAAGCAACTCTGAAGTGAAATTACCTATGTTAATGTGTTGTCCTCGCTGGCAGCCCCGCGCACGTGTGTGAGCGCGTGCAAAGCGGACTCCGAGGGCGTGAGCGTGCACCGGCGAGAAGCAACCCAAAATAGTCCTCTAAGCAACTTTTTTTTTTTTTTTTTCTTCTTCAATAGCCTGGACCATGCGCTAGCCTCAGCAAATGCTCATGGCCTGTTTTTACCTGGCTTTGGCTGGAATAAAGAGGGAAAAGTTTCTGCAAACAATTTCTTTTAAGAGGTGGGGTTTCCAGTTCGGCTTCGAGAAGGTAAGGACCTACTTGCTACACTAGTACGTAATTCTTGAAGTTTAAATAAACAGACTCTTGCTTGAAGCCAGAAAGAGTATTAAATTCAAGGCTATGGACAGGATCAAAACACATTTGTTTCCAGCCTTCCTCCTTTTTTTTATTCTTCCCTCTCCCCCTTAAAAAACCCACACCTTAGTCTATAGATTATATACTTCCTGCTGCCCTTTTTATAAGCAATAAGAATTTAATAACTGAGGGCAACTCTATAGTAATATTTATATGGGTCAAGTGGCTTAAAAGTATGCAATAAATGTAAAGTTATGAACCACATTGCCCCTTTTTAAATAATGCAGCTAGCACCAAGATATTATGTTTCATATTCTGGAAAAAGGTGTTTTTTAGCCTAGGCTTTAGGAGTACACCAGACATGAAAAGTTATACTGATCCCATAATAAAGTCACTGCCTGCTTAATATGGTGTGTTATGTAGAGCTCCAGATCTTAATAGCAGACCACAGCAAGAACGTCCCAGATGATATCAACAAAACCGTTGCTTTCTCATTAGCAACCGGCAAATTCTCCTGGTGTCTGCTGATTTCAAATAAGGGCAAGTGCCTCTACTCCTAGTGTGAAGCCCAATAGGATAATAGAAATAATGCAGTCTAATCAGCGGCGAACACACGCGATCCCCCCGTCAGAGCAGGCGGCGGTGGCTTTGGTGACTCCCCTTCAGCAGCTTTTCACGGTCCTGAGGAGCAGGATCGGTGTGACGGCGAGAGAGGGAGCAGGAAAAAAATCTCCATCTCTGCCTCACGCGGCTCCTCATGCGTTTCCGCCGTCACCTCTCTGGGAGAGAACAGCCAGTTTTTTGCAGATAAGAGATTTTTGAGGATATTTGTAAAAAAAAAAATTTTTTTAAAAAAAGCATCTTATTGCTTTGAATACATGAAGAAATACTGCGTGTGGTTATATATATTTATATGTGTCTGTGAATGGGGAAGGGGAAGATTGGTTTGATTTGCTCTTGTCAAATCATTGACTTACTTGATAAATCAAATCAAATATTTGTCATCACGGCCCAAATGACCATTCCTTTGTTGGCTGGCACGCTGCTGATATCTGTGCCTTGTCTGCACCTGAGCTGCTACATGCTTTTTTTTTTTTTTTCTTATTGTTGTTAGATTTAAACATATTTTGTGTTTGGACAAGGTAGCATACATTTGCAGCACAACATTATGAAGTGTAGGGACAACCACAACCATTGCTGTTAACCATTATGATGCAAGTGTGAAGGACACAAGATCATCCTCCTCTTGCAGCCTAGATAATCCATAGCTATGCTCGGAGAAACGCAGAACATTTTTCAGTTTTGCACTGATTTTACGGTTTTAAGTTTGTTTTTTTTTTTCCCTTACATTTTTCCTTGTGATTTTTGTGACTATCCCTGATTTCTACTGGAGAGCAGTTTTTTTGCACTTTGGTTAAAAATTAAGACTGCGAATGTGGCTGATCCCATGCAAGGAAATGCAAGCCTAAACTACAGCAGTGTAAACAAAAAAGTGTTTTAAGAGGTGCTTAACTATGTTTTGAACCCTGATTAAGCCTAGGGTTACTCGGTGTTTATATGTGCATTTGCAGTGCACTGGGAAAATTCAGTGTTTTAATGGTTCCTGTGCTGAGCTTTTGCTAGTGCACTGGGCTGCCTTGCCTGAGAGCGGTGATTACCGGCCAGATTAAAAACCGCAGAAACTCTGATTCTGAGTTTTGTCCAACTTTACTCATGTTGATGGGAAGCAGGGGTCCATATATCTCTTAAGATATAAGTTAAGATTTTAAAAACTGACACCACAAGTCAGTCCCCCGAGCTCTTATTCAGCTACTGGAGTAAGCAGCGGGATAAGGTAGCGTTAGTTTGTATACATTCAGCAAATTGAGACTAGTTTCCATCTATGGGTCTTATTCTGGTTTATGAGCCAAGCCTAAGGTCTGATTTTTTGTTTGAATAAACCTGAGACAGTAGATGGACGAGGATGGTGCCCACGAAGGGCAAATGGCTCCAGAAAATGGGTAATAACGAAGGGCAATGAGGCAATGGCTCAAAGCCTCTTGCTTCTGACTTTTCTGAACTATTTTTGATTCTGTGGATGACCTTGTAGAGTCCTTTAGTCTCCTAAAATAACAAGCAGGTCAATACCAGTCCTGCTGGTGTGATGAGGCAGCTTGGATGAGGCTTTGAGCAACCTGGGCTAGTGGGAGGTGTCCCTGCCCATGGCAGGGGGTGGCACTGGATGGGCTTTGAGGTCCCTTCCAACCCAAACCATCCTGGGATTCTATGATTGTAGGATAAAATGCAGTGGTAGCTGACCAGGAGCAGTCTGCCAAAGAGCCAGGAGATCTCATCTGGGAAAGCAATGACATTTTTCTCAGCAGGTTTAGGAGATCCTGACAGTTCAGGATAGTCCATGGCAAGGATAAAGCATGTTGAGGTGGGCTGAAAAAAGGAATGGATGAGGGTGATGTTACCAAAGGGAAAACTCTTGACAAATAAATACATATTTACTAAAAGAAAACTTCTTAATTATGGAAAATAAGAGGTGAAATAGTAGGCTACTGATGCTAGACTACATTATTATTGTGCCCAAGTGAGAGGGGAAAAAAGGGCTGTGGGATAAAGTTGGCTCCACAACATAAGCACCAGCTACCTGCACCTATTTGGAGGCTAGAAATTCAGAAGAAGGTTTCTGATATCAAAGCTGTGAGGCTGTGGAGCAGCCTCCATATGTGAGTAACGATGTGAAAAACCACTGACGGCTCTTAAAGCGGAGCCTGATGACAGGGGATTAAGAGGACGTGTTGTCTGCAATCGAAAGAGCCAGGATGAGAAGACCCAAACAGCCTCATCCGGTTATGTTTAGTGTAAACACCCTGGAAACAGGCACTAGCGAGGCACACCAAGCTCAGAATGTCTAAACTTCCATTTTAGATTATTTTTATTATTATGGCTTTCATCTCTGCAATTTTCAGGGATGGGGATGGCCTGGGCTGAGCTGCTGCATCTCTGTGCCATGGGAGGGGACCTTGCAAGATGTGCTGCTAGAATGGGCAGGGCTTGAGCTTGTGTTTTACCAAAGAAAGAGGTTTTGGGGTGATTTCAGCCACACCGGTGTGCTACAGAATTCAGAGAATAAGGGGAACCAGGCAAGGTTAGAGGAGAATTTACACTAATCAGGGAGAGAAAATACGTGGGGCCACTGCCCTGGTGCGATGCCACCTCTCTGTGTCTTACTGTGTACACCGTAGAAACAGATTAAAACCAGAAAAGAAATAAAAAAGAGAGACAACAGAGTAGAGGAAGGGGAAAAGAGGAAGTCTCCACTCATGGTAAGCAGATATGTCCTTAATATGTAGGCACCCAGCAGCAGTTTCAGCAAATATCATCACCTTTGTAACTGAGAAATTTCAAAAGACCATCTCTTGGACCCTTGCATATCCTTATTTTTAAGACACTTTGTTGTTTAAGGGTAAAGCTAGCCAGCTAGCATCTACTGACAAACCTTTCAAGACAGGAAAGGTGCCTTCCTCCAGCCTGGGTAGAACAAAGCTTGAAGTATAGTTGGTTTCAGAAAATTACACTTTTTTCCCCCCAAGATTGCTGCAAAGGTTTGAAAAAGAACATTTACGTCAACAGGTTTCAACTTCGTGAAGAACAGGTTGGGAAAGGATGGAAAATCCGAGTGGAAGGGGAATAAAGCATGAGGTGGAGCAGTTGATCTTCCATTTAGGGCTGCAAAAGAACCGGTTGGAACATTTGAAGGGCTGGCGCAGCCCTGCGAGGGAGCCACGCAGTTGCCAAACCCCCACAAAACTCCAGGCAAGATGGAGGAAGAGCTGTGGGGAGTGCTGGAGGAGCACAGCCCCGGGCTGGCATTGATGGCAACTGCCCCACCAGCCGGTGAGACCTCCACAACTTTGTCCTGTGATGCACTGGAAGCCTTTGAAGCCTGTAAACTATGAAATTTTAATCGTTAGCAACCTCTCGGGGACCTAGTGATGATACCTATAGGACAGCTCACAGCATCCTCGCTGGAAGTGAGGGAGAGGGCGGCAGGATGGTGCAAGCACCGTTGATGTCCCCGTATGAGCCATGGCCAACGTCCCCACCTGATGCCAGGCATCCACTGCACTGATAACTTTATTCCCGGACTTTTTTTGTCTTGTGGGAAAGGTGACCCATCAGTGCCCGTTCCAGGAGCCGAGGGGAGTCTTGGGACAGCAAGAAAAAGAATTAAGTTTCTAGAAAGCGGATGGGTATGGTATGTAAATAAAAGCGAGTGGCATCCTCATTATGTGGGCTCTTTTGAATAAATGTTAGCCTTTAGGTGCCAGCCGTCACTCTATGCATGGCCTCCCTTCTTACAACTAACCTCTCTGTCACCTCGCCTTGTCTCCCGAACTTGTCCTATTATGCAGTACCAAGCTGAGTCATTGTTTCAAGCAGGAGGTGACATGTTAATAGCTTAATAATAGTATAATCTCACAAATAATAATATGCTGTCACACTGTCTGAAGCACAATGTTTACAGGAGAAGTGGTAATGTATGATGACAGTAATTTGAATAAAAATGAATTTACTGCTCTTGTCTCATTTGCAGTAAATTTTCGCATCTTTCATGCACAACTGGTGCTCCATGACCTCTTTCATTATTGTGTTCTCAGTGGCTGCTGCTTGCTTTAAAGTGAAAGGCAAGCGAATGAAACAGAAACCTGCAGCTTAATAACCGATTTCCAGAAAAAAGAGTTCACACCGCGGCTTCTGAAAATCTCACTTTGTTTGTTTACGAAGACGATAGGGTGGCAGGCGGGATGTTTAATTAATGCAAGCTGGAAGGGCTGATTGAAAAGCAGGGATGAGCTGATATGATTACGTATTGACAATTTACAAAATTATTGTCATTAAAATGTTTCAGAGGGAAAAAAAGTGCCAGGAATACAGAGAGGATGATTTGGTTTGAAATTAAAGTTTGCGCAGGTTAGGAAAAAAAACTGGTTTAAATGCTGTTGGTATTGTTTGATGTGGAGGAAAGCAATCCTTTGCTTTCTATTCAATATAGGCAAAGTGTCAAAAGGTATCCACTTTGTTGGCTTTAGTTAGTTATAAATGCATGCTGGTATGATAGTGGACTGGTAAAACTTAGAAATGATCCCTGAATACTTAAAATAGTTGGTTGTGGTTCATGTCGTGGGTGGTTTCCTAACTTGTCTTGACCCATGTGCTGTGTCATAAATTTCTGCCCTTTCTATGTATGGTGGGGACCAGGACTCCTGGTGTTATTCTGACAAATAAAGAGGGAATCTACTTTAGATCAAAACTGCCTTTGGAAAATTTAAATTCCTAGGATAGTTCTGTTTCTCTAAAAGAAAAAAAAAGAAGTTATTACGTGATGTGGTTCATTTGATGAAAAAGAAGAAAGTTTACAACTCGCAACTGATATGCCTGGACTAAATTTAGTTTGATGGAACGAGGACAACTATTTGAAACTTGCTGGGACTCAAAACACTGCACAGGACAAATTCTCCAAAAACTGCTATGTTTTATCTAAGTTTAAGTGAACGTGTAGAATTAAAAAATGGGTTCACGCAGCTCCTGCTCCTCTGGCAGAAACTGGGAGCTGGGCTGGAGACCAGCATCCTTGACCTGCTGCTGCAGGACACACAGTGTGGGCATGGGTAGACCTGGTGGAAAAGGGGCAGCTAAAACCATGCTAAAACCATGTCAGGAGTCGTCGTAAAACACAGTTTATTATATTTTTGAAGCTGAGTTTTTAAGAGGGGTAAAGATTTGTCTTCAGTGTCCCAGCTTTACTTTAAGTAGTAAGTGCACACTTAGGGTAAAGGCTGAGCTTTTTCTCTTTAGATGGGGAGGAACTCTTGATCAGGGGGTGTAAGGACAGGACAAGAGAGTTTTAAGCTGAGAGAGGGGAGATTGAGATGGGATACTGGGAAGAAATATTTTCCTGTGCGGGTGGTGAGGCGGTGGCCCAGGTTGCCCAGAGAAGCTGTGGATGCCCCATCCCTGGAGGGGTTCAAGGCCAGGCTGGATGAGGCTTTGGGCAACCTGGGCTGGTGGGAGGTGTCCCTGCCCATGGCAGGGGGGTGGCACTGGATGGGCTTTAAGGTCCCTTCCAACCCAAACCATCCTGTGATTCTGTATGATTCTGTGACATTCTGAGAAAAATAAACCGGTAAAAGTAGATTGAGCAGAGGTTGTGTTACCAGCTGCAGAAAACTGCTGCGAGGTTTCGGAATGTGTCCAGTCCCGTGCAGGCATCCATAGAGATTGCAGAAGATGTAACTCTGAAGATGTCGCTCTGATTCAGTTTGCTCAAAGGTTTTGCCCATTTTCCATTGGAAATTTTTTTTAACGTCCAAAATAATTTGGGTTTTCCCAGTGTACATTTGACTTTTTTGTCCAAAAGTGTTTAGTATCACTTTGGAAATCTCAGTACTGTGAATTAAAAATCAAAATATTTGTGACACCATAGAACTAAGTAATGATTAATGGAGATGAGATGCAAAAGGGCAGAAAAGAACAGAGTACCAAAGTCTGACTTTGGCTGATGGACTTTATTTCATGTATATAAAAGGTCTTTTTTTCCCTGAATCACTGATGTTCAAGGGAATATCTAGTCTACTATGTTGTGCTTGAAAGTGAAAGGTCCTTTTTGTTGCTTAGTGCTACCTTTTAATTATTTAAATGTATGAGAGGCTGATTAAAGGTCTTTATTAGGTGTATTTAAGATTGGTAAAAAAGTCACTGAATAGCCAGCATCATTCCACAGATATGTGTTAGTTATTTATCAAAAAGCAAGAAAGTTTCACAGTGGGGAAAAAAAAAATCCAAAACATTGCGTTTGTGGAAATAAATAGAGGGATGGACCTGATTTTCCTAGCGTGGAAGTCAAGTGGAGTTTTTAATTGACTCCACCAGGCGCTGGATCAGGCCTGTGGGGTGTTTGGTGCTCAGTTACAAGTTAGTGCTCTCCCTAATCACCTTGTTCTCTAAAGGAAATAGATACTAAACAGGAACCATCTGGTAATACATTCTGTACCTCTTAATTACAATGTTTTGAGTGGCACCTAAATAAATTTCATTTACAAGCACATGACTGCTTGTCAAAAGCTCTGTTGATAATTTTATTATTGTAGTATACCTTCTCGCTTAATGACCCTGGCCCAGTAAAGTCAGGAATATTTAGCTCTATGGCTAAAAAAAGTGACTGTCTTAAAAAGGGAAAGACACAAACCCAATCCTTCATGTTGCATTTTTAATTATTTGCAAATGTATTTATTTCTATATTGTAGTTTGACACACATTTACAGACGACACGGCGATATATCTGCAGTGGAGATGACCCAAACTGGAATTTCTTGGTAGCCAGGAGGATCTGAGGCAGCTCTGCAGAGAGCCCAGGTATTGTTGTAAAGTGCCAGTGTTATTTTATGATCTGTGTGTTTCTGTGTAGGATGTACTGTAGCATTTAGACAATTTTCTCTCGGTTAGCTGCAGGAAAAGATCAATATTATAAAGAAGTCGAGTGACTCTGTGAATTAGTCTCCTGCGTTTTCAAGCCAGGAAGCAGGGATTTAAATCCTGTCCCTGGTTTGGAGACAGAGCCACAAACCCTGTTCAAGGATGGAGCATCTCTCAAATTTGATGGCTTTGGGTTGCACCTTGTCCATTGCTAGAGCTGAAAATGACTTTCTTAGTCTTTTCGTAATCTCTGGTGGAAATTAGTCTGTATTAAAAAATCAACACAGAATTGGGTAGGATGCAGCATTATTGGCAGCCTCCAGTAGAGAAAAGCCCAGAACTGTGGGAGGTAGGATGGAGAGGTGCCCATGGGGACGTGCCACCATGGGGCTCACCTTGTTGTGACACCCTGAACATCCCAGGTGGTTGTTTTGGGTGCAAGGAAAGAAAGCTTTCTCATGCCATGACATCAAATAGTGGCACATGCATGATCAGCATCCTGCACAGCAAAACCTCCGTCCCTCTAAGCACAGTATGTGTTGAATTAAAAAAAAAATAAAATTACCCGTAACGTGCAGCTTTTTGCTAAGTTTGGCTGGTAAAGTACTAATTCATCTTTGTGTTCGAATGTCCTTTGAAAAATAACAAATTGGAGGAGACAGGAGGAAGGGCAGAGGGGAGGTTTCTGGGAAAACAGGAGGAATGTGGCACCTGGAGGGGTTTTGTCCGCTTCTTTGGGATGAGCCACCCATGGGAAAACATAGCCGCATAAAAAAGTAAAATAGCCTTATTTCTAAATTCATGGCAAATTAAAAAAGGAATCCTACTGCTCTCAGCAGGATCCTTTATTCCTTTTTAGTTGCAGTTGATGGTTTTTCTCCTCTCAAAATAATTTTGTCTCTAGGTCTCAGTCTTGATGTGGGAACTTTGGGAAACAGAGCAGCTTTCAAATACTTTTTTAATCAATGCTTTAGCATTTATCCTTTAAATAGGATTTAAATTCAGAGAGGTGGTGGTAAAATGGAGAGCACGATCATGGCCAGGCGAGTTTGCATGGTTGGGTTGGAGGAGACCGAGCTGTCTGAAAGGGAGATGGGGAATTCACCGTACACAGCAAACCGTTATCCCCTACAATAGAATATCTGGATTTGCAGCTGATATTTAAAGAAGGCACTTGCTTTACTTATGAGATTAAAGGCAAATGCTCTCTTTTAAAAATGAAGTCATGCTGTGTTTTGCACCTTTTGACACTTATTAACTCAGGTCATTAAAAAGAGGCTAATTAAAAAAGAATGTAAAACAAAAGAGTCATTTGTCTATCGCCGAGCTGGGTTCTTCATGTGCGCTGGCTGGAGGCAGTCTCCGTTTAAACCTCGGGTACAGAAAGCACTGGGAGCCACTGGGGCATGCTTGGAGCTTGTCATGGCTTTTGGCGAGACTGTGGTCCGGCTCATTATGCACCTCGTAAAGAAGAGAAGTCATTGTCATCAAAATTAGCTGAAGCTGGAATTTACATTCATGGAAATTTTGGTTTCACCGCTGTCCTCTGGGGCTGGACAATAAAGGAAACCTTTTACCAGCTGCAGTTAAAGTAAGTGAAGTTCAATAAATGCTTAGTGCTTCATTAAGGCATTTCCTAACGTAGTGGGCTACATGCATGTGATATTTTACGGCCGAGGAGAATTCGGTACGAACGGCGTGTGAAGTTCGCTGGTTCCCGGTGTGCGAGATGTGCACAGCACATCCAAACCCGGCTTGTAAAGAGACCGGCTGCTCGTAACCGCTGCTGGTCCCCAAAGATGTTTCTGTTCTTCCAAAGGGAGACTTTGCCAGCAGGCACCTTCTCTGTTGTAAGGTTAAAAAAGTGTCTTTTCATGGGAATAAACTCTTCTGATGCTAGTGAGGGAGTCCTTCCAAGAACTTTCAAGAGGACACAGATAGCTTTGTGGGTTTTTTTTTT
>NW_010117998.1:0-28192 GCF_000699245.1 Pterocles gutturalis
AGATAATGATTTGAGCGTCCCAGGCGGTGTGTGGGGGGGGGGAAGGCCCTGGGAGAGCGGTGCAGAGCCAGAAGAGAGCACCGAAACCGAAAGCGGAGCGAAGGCAAAAAAAAGAGAGCACTCTTCCGGGTGTTCTTACCTATATACTGGGCATGACGTGCATGTTATGGAATAAATCATTGGCTATTCTGAGTTTCAGTCTTAACATAAGGGCAAATCCTATGCTAGCAACCGGATGTGCCTCTTTGCTCGTCTGCTGACCTTGGCAGCAGAACAAAACATCGGTCTTATCAGCTTCTCTGAGCGTAAATCCAAAACACAGCCTCTTGCTAGCTATTTATGAAGAAGAAGGAGAAAAAAACACTAGCAGTTAACTTCAAGCAGTCTGTGCTAAACCCATGACAGAGGCCTAAAACTGGATATTGAATTCCAGGTGTGATCTTTGGTAATATAGTTACACTGTCACAGGATCACCTTTCTGTATGGCATTTCACCTTCTCTCAAGTTAAAACTCCATTTTTTTTGCTTCAGATGTGGAATATACACACATCTGTGGCACTGTAGGAATAGCGATCGCTGTTTATGAGAATTATATCTATTGGACATTCACTCCTATTACTGAAAGTTAAGTCATGCACAGAATTTAAAAACTCAAAAAGTCAAGGTTTTGGCTTATTCACCCCAAGTTTCACTATCCAATAAAATATTAACTAAACTAAATACACTTTTTTTTGGTAAATAATCCTTTCAATATCAGTATTTTTTTTAAGTGTTGTAGACCCACTTAGCTGGTTTATTAGTTTTGTGTACAATGACTAAATTGTACTGTTAGCCCGTAACAGTCCTGTTTTTCAGGAATACTGAGTTAATGCAGGTCTCCCATGTGGGTGAGAACTGTGCATCTAACTCACCATGTTCTTAGCAGAGAATAAACCACTTTGTCATGCATGTGATATTCCAGTAATATCCTGAAATAATGACAGTTGTAAACACTTCTTAATTACTCAGTGGTGCAAATAATTCTTGTTGAACATCTTATTGGTGACAACTACTGAAGAGTATCATGTATGATTACTTTTTGTAGGACAAAAATCAATTACCACTGAGTTCAGATGTGTTATTACTTTCTGGAAGTTTTATCCTATCAATCAGACTTACTGGTAAGTCTGGTTTGGTCTGATTGTAGCTCTGCTGTACTGTTGTTTAGTATTCACATCAAGTCTGTTTTGCCCTGTCAGATGCTCCAGACTGGCCTAATGCTGCCCCAGGAAAATGTAAATTAGATATGGCATCTCTGCTCTGACTCCTAGTACTTTTAAAAAATAAATTCTTTTCTAAAGGCCTATTGTACAGCTCAATTTTATGAGCTATTAGGGAAGAATAATACTATAGTGTTTTAAAAAATAGTATGTTTATTGTGATTTTTTTCCTTTATGACTCATTTACTAGTCCATACTGTAGGGTATGGAGAAGATAACATAGTGCTTGTTTGTATGTCTTTCAACTCTAGTTGTCCCCTATGGCTGTTAATAAAGGCCATGCGCTGTGACAGGATTCCATGGTCATTCTGGTAAGCAGATCTGGGTTAAGATTTTATTTCTTTTGCATGTGTAATCTCAGTCATCTCTGATTCTACGTAGATACTCTGTTTGTTGTAGCTACTTCTGATGTGCTTGAAGACTCAACCATATTTAATCACAGTTGGAATTTTGGGTCTGTAGATTTTCTACAGAATATTTGGCTCTTTTAGGGCATAATGTAGATGGTGCTTTATTAACAAACTGCAAATCATTGTCCACTTACCCTTCAAATCTTGTCTGGAAATTGAACGATTTCCAAGATCTTTCTTCCTTATACTAGTTTATAAATACATTATAAAACACAAATGTGTTTTCAGAATTTCTACAGGTAAACTGAAAGGTGGGAGTTAAGATGGAAAAACTGAGGTCAACCATGTTCTTTCATTAGAAGTGCTCAATTTTAAATATTGAGAATATGATTTTTCAGAATCCTTGGCATTGTGTAATTTAATACAGCTCTTCATGTGAGTTTAAAGCAGATTCTAGTGCTTTCAGGTGCATCTGCAAGTGCTCTGCACTTCTGCAATCTCCTTTTCCCTTGAAATGCCTTTGTTGTGTTTGTTTGGTATGTAAGTTCTCATATGCAGCTTATCATCTGGTGCATACGAGCAACAATTGTTCTCGTATGAATTAAGAATAAGCTTAAATTCGCAAGGGGAGGATGGTGTATAATGGTCTAGTTAGGTCCTCGTGATCCTCATTAGATTTACATGTACTCTCATACTTTTAGTGACAGATTAAGTATCAGTGTCTTTAATTCAGTCATAAAGGATAAAGTTGTCACAAATAAATGCAGTCATAAAGCACAGAAGTCTTCTCAACCAGTTTTAACTGTTGGAAGATTATGTATATGAGAATGCAGTTTGTCTTGCATATCTCTACATGTGTTTACATCTAAATTAGTTGTGTTAGCTCCTGCTACCGTGAAATAAGTTTTAATCCATGTGGTCGGTGGAGTGGTGTCATCCTTTCTGAAGAAGAATTTAATATTTGGATAGGTGAATTGTACCCACAATTTAATTTACAATGTTGACTAGATCTTTACTTAGTGTAATGGGGTCTACACAACTGGCTTGCCTGTAGGCATCCAGACTTAGGTGAGAAGCATTCAGCTCTGTTTTTTGATATTTGTTTAGGTTTCCTCCATGACAAGAGGTGAACTAGCTTCTTTCTATATTCCTATTTTTCTCTCTTAACTTTATTCACCTGGGAGTCCTGAAGGAACTTAGTACTAAAATATTAAACTGTGTGTGAGCTAATATTACAAATAACCCTTGTGCCATAGGACCAACAGGTGTCGATGTAGTTTTGGTGTATTTAAAAAAAGAAAAAAAGGAAGGTTTTAGTGGGGATGGAGGTGATTATTAGACCTTGTGGGTAGTAGAATGCCATGCTCATGGTGAGGAACTGTTGAAGGAGCTTGCAGAGATGAGAAGCTTGCAAATAGCTGGCAGATGAAATTAATTTTAGACAAATTGTTAGGTAACGCATCAATGGGAAAGTAATTTAAATTGTGCTTACGATAGTGCTGGGTTTGAAGTACCCATTAAAACGTGGGATGGGATCGTGGAGACATTGTCACGAGGTTTCTGAAACCATCAGCTCAGTATCCACTGGCAGCAAAAAGGCTAATGACATTGTCAGAGAACACGACACGGCATTGTTTTGCTGCTGTATAAAACTTGGCTTCTCACGGCTTTGTGTGTTGGTGCAGTTCTGGTCTCTCTGTTTTGACAAGGGTGTACGGGGGTGAGAAACAATATATGTAGAAAAGCAAGTATTATCTGAGTTCAGCCCAGGTTCAGCTCTATAAGATCAGTTTCTTCTTAATACATGCTGATAAACATATCTATCTTTAAAAGCCATTCCTTGGGAAAAAAAACAAGTTGATAGTTCAATGCAAAAATAAATAATATAGCAGCTATTTTTTTCATGTTACTATTACAATTTTTATTGGCAATTCTCACAGGGATAAAAAGATAACTTATTATTTTCATTTACTTTTTCATTCTTTGCATAGTGGGTTTTTTTTTTTTTTGTTTTTTCTTTAGTAGATGGCTGTACCCCAAGGAAAAGAACAGCTTGGATATTAAATGCTCTGTTCATGCATGACCTTGATTGCTCTACTCTTGCAGTGTGAGAGCTGGAATGACAATAATCACCATAAAGACACAAATTATTGGAAGCAATCGTTTTAGCTCAAATAACTGTCATTGTGTATAACATAAAATTACAGGGGGTAAGCGCAATAGAAATAATTGCTATGATTAAATATGAACAAAGTGCTTGATAGCAAAATAAAGCAAGAATACATTATTACTGATTAGGTTGCCAAAGTGCAAGGTAGCATTTTAAATTCACTAAAGATGAGCAGTCTTCAAGTTCTTTATAACAAAGGACTGCGTATAATAAAAAAACCCAGCATGATAGATTTTCTCAAAAGGATTTTGCAGTCCTGTGGTTCTTGGTGCCACAACTTTAATCTCAAAGCCATGAACCTATTAGCATTCATGAAGCGAGTTCAGACTAATTCACAGTGCTGAGTATTGCCCATATTACTTACCCGGATATGAAACATAATAACAAATTATATCCTTAGGCGGGCAGGCAAGGTAATGTTTCTGCTTGGTGTTGAAGGTCCTTTCCTAAATAAAAGGGAACAGAGGAAAGTTATGGCTAAGTTTTTTGTAACATATTTCTTTGCCTCTGTCACTTGGAATAGCTATACTTCGCAAATGAAAGATCCTAGAAAAACTGGTATGGTTATATTCAGCATAGTTCATCTAATGCTGATTTTCTGTGTGTTGTGTTAGCAAGCACCAGACATGCTGAATCTCTTTTGATGCTTCAGAGAAAACTGGATAAAGAGTTTGTATTTAGGATATCGTTAGTATTTGTTATTCCAAAATGGGATATTTTGAAAAGGTTTAGCATTTCCCTAAAGCTGCCTGCTGGTTTATGTACAGCTATAAAGTTATCCCACAAGCCGAGAATCAAAATAATTTTCTCTAATAATATCACAGTGAAATAAATTGCAAAATACATTCTGTAATAGCTTGTTTTGTTGCATAGATGTCCGTATATTTCTCATGCAGACCACAAAACATCAGAGAGAGAAAGAGAAAATTTATGAAGCAGACTCTAACCACTCTGGGTATAAATCCAAGTTCATTGTTTCTCTCAATGCTGTGGTTTAACCCACTCTGCTAACAGCAAACACCACGCAACTGTTTGCTCACTCTCCCCTCTCACAGGGATGGGGGAGAGAATTAAAGGGGTAAAAGGAAAAGAGACTCATGGGTTGAGATAAGAACAATTTAATAACTAAACTACAATAAAATTGAAAATAATAGTGATAATAATAATGATAATAGTAACATATACAAATATACAAATGAGTGATACACATTGCAACACCCAGCCCATTCCCAGCTAATGATCCCAGAGCACAGAGAGTCCCAAAACCACAATGCTGGCAAAGAGAAGAGCCCGAGAGTCCGAGAGAGAGATCGCCAAGAGAGCGAGAGCGAACTTCTACACTTCTCATCTGTCTCCCCCTCTACTCTGCTCTCATGAGACCCCACCTGTACTGTGTTCGGCTCTGGGGTCCCCAGAATAAAAAAGACATGGACCTATTGAAGCAAGTCTGGGCCACAAAGATGGTCAGAGGGCTGGAGCACCTCCTACGAGGACAGGCTGGGAGAATTGGGGCTGTTCAGCCTGGAGAAGAGAAGGCTCCGGGGGGGCCTAATAGCAGCCTTCCAGTACTCAAAGGGGCTACAGGAGAGATGGGGAGGGACTCTTGATCAGGGAGTGTAGTGTGTCATGGGTTAACCCAGGACAGAGTGGTAGGATGAAGAGTAACAAAATTAAGCTGAAAGAGGGTAGATTTAGATATAAGGAGGAAATTTTTTACTGTGAGGGTTGTGAGGCACTGGCACAGGTTGCCCAGAGAAGCTGTGGATGCCCCATCCCTGGAGGTGTTCAAGGCCAGGCTGTGTGAGGCTTTGAGCAACCTGGGCTAGTGGAGGGTGTCCCTGCCCATGGCAGGGGGGTTGGAACTCGGTGATCTTTAAGGCCCCTTCCAACCCAAAGCCATTCTACGATTCTACATACTGGTCATGATGTGCATGATATGGAATATACCATTGGACAATTTGGGTCTCAGTCCTAAACCCAACGTCAAATCCTAGGCTGTGCTCCCTCCCAGCCTCTCCTGCCCCTGCAGACACTGGCACAGCAGAGAAGTTGAAAAGCCCTTGACTGTCCTGGCAGCAACTGTAAACATCAGGATGTTATCAGCCTTCTTCTCAGCACAAATCCAAAACACAGCCTCACACTAGCTACTATGAAGAAAGTTAACTCTGTTGCAGCCGAAACAGTGTATTGCATTCCACGTGGCGCTGAAATTTGAGGACCTTGAAGAAACTTTCAGAAACTGGTGGTTGACAATATAACCAAAGAAGGGTAGTGTTTAGTCAGCATATTTTAGAGAGTTGTATAATGCATGTGAGGTGTCAATAATTGCTTCAAGAATCACTTAAGTCATCTTTGGCTATGAAAGAGAAAGTCCTGCATGCGTGTACTTAACATTAGGAAAGTATTATCTTTACTTTCATGCAATTTACTGGACTGCAGGAAATGAAAAGATAAGGAGGAATTTTACTATTGCTGTTCTTTTCTGTGTGAAAACACCTGCTCTTTTTAAAAAGCTGTTACACTTTTGTTGTCCTCTCCTTGGCACTCGTGCTGTGATTTCTAGTGTTGCCCAGGCTATTAAATATCTCAGCTGGCTACTTGTATTTATTGAGAAGGCTTGGAAGAGATTGTGCTTATATGTCATCTCAAGACCTCTTTCATTACCAATTTTTTTGTTTCCTCTGCCTTTCTTTTTCTGGTCACAAAGTTAATTTATTTGAAATTTCTATGCTGCACAATAGTTTAAAAACTTTCATTTCTTTTATGTGCAATTTCCCCATGGAAAATTGGAGTTTCACTTAAGTGGCTATCTAATTTCAGTTTCCTAATACAAAAATTAAATGTTTTTTAAAAATATCCGCCATAAATGGTGTTAAAATTAAAAAAGCATGGAAAAAATTTTAAAGGAAAGGGCCTGTTTTAAAATTTGTTGACGTTTTACTTGCAGAAGTATTGGGACTGAAAGGTTGGTCCTAAGAATGTGTTTTGAAAACATGAAAATTTATAAAAACAAATATGATTTTCAACTTTATCTATCTAAACAATTCTTTCTTCCACGTTTAGTACGTGTAGATTTACAAAGCTAAACTAAACTCTATTTTGCTGTTCTCCATTTTGATAAAAGTCCTTTTGAGTCGATTTAGTCTTGTATTGGGGTATTTTTGCATGGGGGGTGCTGTTTAAATTTTGGAACAAAGGAATTGTTTTGATTTGAATGTTTACTCTTTTGTTTATAGACGACTGTGAACTTTTTCTGGTTGAGATTTTCGTTATCTAGTTAGTTACTTTTTGAACTCTTAAGGTTGCACCAGAATCTTGTGACTTGTTTAAAGTGAAAAACTAATGTTACTTAAAATGTAAATTAGTTTGACCTTAGATTGATCTAGAACATATGATGAAGCAGTTTACTGCAGCTCATAATTTAGAATTGAATTTCTTACCACACAATAGCTTTTTTAAATAACAAAACTGGGTAATTGACTATGTAATTGTAGTTCCCTTAATTTCATAGTTCCATAGCCTTTTCGGAAGATTACACTTTGGTTTTGATCACAACCTTTGTAATCAGTATAGAGCTGTAATGGAGCAAACTATAATGCAAAGGAACAAGATCCTGAAACAGTACTGGTAATTTTACTTGCTCTTTAATAGTGGGTGCTGGTATTGACTGCAGCACCACTGCAGAGAGCTGCAAAGGAGGTGATGTATTTGCCTCACCTCTGCCTTAGTGAGAAGAGGAGAAATGATGTAAAGCTTAAAAGAGTCCGTTGGGGATTTGGTAATTTCTGGAGCTCAGGCAAGGAAGGAACATTTTACAAGGAGACGTTATATCTGGAGAAGTGGGGCCAAACAGTTGAATGGAAGGAGAAAGATGATACGTTCATTTTTTTCCTGGAGATCTGTTACTTCCAGGAGTCAGGGAGTGCTGATGATGCTGGAAATGTTTCTTTCTGATCCCAATGACCTCTTTTCCCTCCTAATCAACTGGTCTTCACACAGAGACTAAAGCAGGTTAATATGACTGTTACGATTTTATGTGCTAAGCTGGTTGATGCATGAACCGATTGCCTTGGATGGACATAACTTCTTGCTTTACATGTGCAAAATTTTTTTCTTCTGAAGAAAACCTTTTTCTTTTTTGTGGTTCTGCATTAAAAAATTTAATTGCATTATCCGCTATGCTTATTTAGAGCTTAAGAGACAAATTGAACAGTCTACTTCTATGTTGTTCTTGTGGTTTTGAGACAACAAATTTGGACCTTACATTTTGCAATCGGATATCTCATGTGAAAAGCCTACTTCAGGGTCTGAGCTTTTCTTAAGTGGGAAACAAACATTCTGCAGTAAAGTGATGGTTAAGCTCCTGTGATCAGTCACAAATAACTTGTTTCATTGATACAGGGAGTAACTTCTTGTCCTTCTAAGAGGCAAGAAAGATTCAAAATTGAGCAATGCTTTTCCCAATAACAGGCATTTGAATTGATTTTTCAGCTCCTCCTGTTGGGAATTGGATTAGTTTTTATGTACTAGAATTCCTTTCCGAAGTGTGTAATGCAGAGATTAGTCTGAGGAACCTTTTATTTTTTCTTTTTTTTTTTCTTCCAACTTTCTATGCTTTTGCACATTTCTGTCAGGCCTTATGCTATCGTAGCCAGCAAGTTCTATCCATTCCAGGTTGTTCATAGGGTATGTGTGGTGGTTTTCAACTTTTATTTCGAAATCTCAAGTGCTATACTAGTGTACTAGAACTACTCCATATACTTCTTGTGAGTGACTCCCAACCTGTTGAAATAATACATGAGGAACCCCTGGACAAGGGCACAAGTCTCATGTGACTTCCAGCCTTAACGGTCCTCAGCAGCACAGTCTGCACCTTGAGCTTTTTAGTGCAGGGCTTTGCTGTCTCCTGAAGTTTTTCTGTAAATGGTTGGGTACTGCTACAATTCAGGACACGTGAGAATATTTTTTAAAAAAATATGAGATCAATTCTTTGAAAAAATATATATTCATATATATTTTTGAAAAAATATATATTTCAGTGTAAAATTGAGATCTCTTTTCAAGACTGTGTCTTCACAGTACAGAAATGAAGGCAGAAAAAGCGCAACTGGGCTACGCTGCATGGTGCTGACAGTGGTACAGTTGCTGCAACATCTGAATTGTCTTGTTTAATTACCCTGTGTTTATACTGTAATGCTCTATGATCGGATAGTAATTATGTATTGTGGATCAAATTGCAATCATGTTTCACTTTCCATCTCATGCGAGTGATCTTTTGTTTATGAGATAGCTGAAAGCTATAATGTAATTGTAGGGTTTTTCTGTTCCATAAATGCTGATGCTATCAACAGATAATAAAAAACTTAACAACTAATTAAAATTTTCATTTATGTTAGCAAAAATAATCTTCCTAGCTATTGGCCTGATCCCAAGACAATGAACTGAATTAAGGGTTTGGGACTGAGCCTTCATGTGGTTTTTTTTTATAGATCCGGAGGCACAAACTGGGTGAATAAGTCTGGGAGCTGTAGCAGTTTCTTGAGGACCAATGGGAAAAGATAAGAGAAGATAAGAGAAAGATATTAATTGTAGTGAAAGGGCAAGAGTCATAGTGCATGTGAGGTTGTGTGTCAGAAAGAAAAATATTCAACAGATACTGTAAATATGGGCATGGAAGTGGACTAGAGCAAACAACAAAATGCTGTTGATCTCAATGTAGTTGTCTGGAATTTCTTCTGAAACTGTCAGTGGTTTAACTTTGTAAAACCAACACACTTTGTATTAAACTGCAGTTCTGTAATCAGTAACGTCATCTTTATTGCAGTGCAATACCAGAGCACATAAAGATACATACAATTGGGTCAAATATCAATTAGAATTTATTCCTAAACTTCATTCTTTTTTACATCAAAATTTTGCTATGAGCTGGGAGAAAATACATTTTACACAGAGCCAAGGATTTATTAAGTCTAATTAATATTTTATGAGTATAATTAAAATACAATGCAGTTGTTATTAGTCCAGTTACAGTGATATTAACAATTGTAGTCCAAATGAGTTAATACAGAAAATCTATATGCAATGTGAAATTACTATAGACAGTGTAGGGTTACTCAGGAGGTATATGAGTTTGCTAGGTAGTTAACATATATTGTATTCACAGAACTAAGCTAGGACAAGTTAGGCAAAAGACTGTTTGGTGCTAGAGAATTGTTCTTGCAGTTAAACCAAGCTAAAATCAACTCAGGCTAATACGGGTCTGGACGAGTTGTGGATGCCCATCCCTGGAGGTGTTCAAGGCCAGGCTGGGTGAGGCTTTGATCACCCTGGTCGAGTGGGAGGTGTCCCTGCCCATGGCAGGGGGGTTGCAACTCGATCTTTAAGGTCCCTTCCAACCCAAACCGTTCTATGATTGTGAGTTCAGAGACCCTACACTGTTAGGTCTGTACAAAGCCTGTGGACTTTTTTCTGGTCATAGCAAAATAGTATTTAATGGGCTATATTGTTTAATAAAATTATATTTAAAGATTTCACTGTGGAGGCTAACTAATTGCATGCAAAACTGTTGGAAAAAAGTTACTTTAAATGTATCGGTGCCTTTAAAGACCAAATTCTGTTTATTCACAGTACAATTCTGTGCTTTTTGTAGCAACAGACCTGACTTTTAAAGTGTTCTCCCAGGTTCTCGTATTACAATTTTCTGTAGGGATGTGATACATTCATGGAAGAACTGAACATTGCATTGCACTGTTGGAAAACAGATGTTAGTTTTGAGGCTTCATCAATGTCAAGTCTCATTTTCATGTTTTTAATTTAGACAGTTTTTGTTTTCCCTGTTCTACATGAATAGTGTTTCTCCTCTGTGAAGTATCAATACAAGTGTGTATGTTTTTATCTAATGAAGATGTCAAGCGTGGTGCTTATACCCTCTTCGTTGTGCCTTATCTAATCTGTAGGGGATGGCCACTGAGCTGGTGATGCGTGTATGTGCTGGGAAAATTAGATGTTCTTTTGTTATCATCTTCTGTTCTTGCCACCTACCTATTTGTCCGAGTGCTCTCAAGAGATATCCTAATTATTAGGTACTTTGGAGTTCTAGAGAATTAGTACCATTTAGTACACATATGACTCATTGCAAGTACTCTGGTTTTGCTTGAAGTTCTTATAGTGCAGTTAGTCCCCCTTTCCCCTGTTGCTGACTGAATGGTTCAGGCTCTAGAGACAAAGGAACACTCTTAGGTCATTTACAAAGAATCTCTGTATTATGATAATTAGACATAGACTGTCTATGATAGTATAAAATATGGAATTTTATGTTGTTAATGATGTTAGTGTTTACAGTGCCTGGCTTTCAGAATTGTGTGTATGTTACAACCGTCCAAATTTTTAAAGTCTTCTAACGTGGTGTAAAGGCCATGATTCCAGCGTGTTAGATTCCTTTCACTCTCTTTATTTTATGAGTATACAAAAATCAAGTTAGAGAAAATACGCAGTCTGTTAAACCTTCATTTGCTATACTGTCACGCTGAAGAAAGTAAATGCTTGTATTACCAAGTTACAAGTTACTTCTTGTGCACTTCGGTTTAGACTTTATGAAGTTAACCTTTATTCTGTCTTACTTTGTTTTCAGTATTACCATTTAAATTACTTGTGCTCTTCTATCCATGCAACTTGATGTACTTATTTTTATACCAAGGTGATACAGTTTTTTTTTTGCTTTTGAAAATACTGATCTTCCAAGTGTTTGTGTGTATATGTATGTGTGTGTACAGTGTATATGTTATTTTATGCCTCTTTCCAGACATTATTTACAACAAGGAAAATAAAACCAAAAACAAACCCCAAAAAATCTGGAAAAACTGAGATATATAGCACCTGTATATAAGCAGTTCCATTATACAAGTAAATAACCAAATCATCTTCCAAAACATGAAAGGAAATCTAGAATCCCAGGACAGCAGAGGTAGGAAGGCACCAATGGAGACTGTTAGCCCTGGTCCCCTGCTCAGAGCGGGGCCAACGAGAGCAGGCTGCTCCGGGCCGTGTCCAGGTGGGTTCTGAATATCTCCCAGGATGGAGACTGCACAGCCCCTCTGGGTGACCTGCTCTGGTGTTTGACCACCCTCACAGGCAGGGTGTTTTTTCTTATGTTCAAAAATAAATTCTTGTATTTAAATTTGTGCCTACTGCCTCTTGTCCTGTCACTGGGTGGCACTGTGAAGACTCCGACTCTGTATTCTTTACTTCCTCGCATCAGATATGCATTGACAAGATCCCTCTGAGACATCTCTTCTTCAGGCTGAACAGTCCCTGCCCTCTTAGCCTCTCGTCACATGAAAAATGCTCCAATCCCTTGGTCATCTCTGTGGCCCTTTGTCAAACGTGCACCAGTATGTTCATGAACTATCCAGATGTACATCCTTGGGATCTAAAAATACAATTTTAAAATGCATTTAGGTGGTCTAAGAGCAAATTTTCTTTAGATTACGGTTTTACTTGTTCTCAAAGCTACTTCAGCACTTTGAAAATTCAGTCTAATACTCTGAAACATTTAAAATAAAGAGAATGCCTAAGAAGATAGGGTCAGAATGGTAAATATGAGATTTAGTTGAAAAAGGAGTGTATTTTTAAATCCCAATATTTGCTGTATAAGACTATGAGCCACAACTCAATGGAACAATGAACATAAATAAATCAATGTGTAAGCCTGTGGAAAATGACACCTTGGTTAGTGAGAGAGGTGTGGGCACCAGGTAGCTAGTTTTACTTAGAAAAATAAAAAGTTTTGATATTTATGGCCAGACAAAGAGTAAGTATTTAATATGGTAGAATGTGTCTAAATTATAAATTCTCTTTTGTATTTCTGTATTTATTGTCTAGGTTTACAAGATGGATAAAATTTTAAGGAATGAAAGCCTACAATTAATACAGCCTATATCTGATTACCTGATTTTCTGAAGTGCTGAGCCACTCAACAAATGTAATTGAAGTGATGGGTGGTTGGTGACTCGCATTTCTAACATCCAGCAGATGTTTGAATATGGATTTCATAGTTTAGTTACTGGTATCTGTCAGAAAGAAAGGAGGAAATTTCTTTCTGTATTTTTTTTTTAATTACGGTGAGGTTATTCAGCAAAAATTGAAGCATCCACCCAACAAGACAGATGTAATCCTTCAGCTTTGCAGTTATTTGGAAATGTTTTTAAAATCAATGCATGCACTGAGCAGCAGAGGTGATAGAAGGACTCAGCTCTTACAGAGTGGTTGCAGCTGTTGGAATCATGTCTATCATGTTTTACAAATGCTTGTAGTTTCTGAGTATTTCCTAGCAGTGAAGAGTGGGTGATTGCTGTCTGTACCTTCCTGTGCCATTCAACAGGACCTGAAGCTCCATCATCCTGGTCTGCTCTAGCCTGCTCTTTCTATTTCTTCCATCCTGTTGCAGAGGGTCAGGCCTTCCCCTTTCCACAGCACTTTTTTTCCTGGTTTTGTAGGCAACGGGAATGGTGTTGCAAGAGTGAACTGGGAAACTTTTTACTACTGAAAACAGTTATAGTTTCTTCATGGGTGCTGTCCTCTTCTCTAAAGTAACAAGTGATAGGACAAGAGGAGATGGCCTCAAGTTGCGCCAGGGGAGGTTTAGATATTAGAAAAAATTTCTTCACTGAAAGAGTGATCAGACATTGGAACAGGCTGCCCAGGGAAGTGGTGGAGTCACCATCCCTGGAGGTGTTCAAGAAGCATGTAGATGTGGTGCTTAGGGACATGGTTTAGTGAGTTAGGTGGTGTTGGGTTGATGGTTGGACTTGATGATCCTTGAGGCCTTTTCCAACCTTAATGATTCTGATTTTATGAGTTGCCTGTTACCATTCAGGAAAGACTCAAAATTGCAGGCTTCAAAACTTTTCAAAATTTGCTGGTTTGGTATGTGTTAGAACTGCATAACATTTTAGCTTATTTTTTTTCTGAATCATGGAGATCTATCCTATCTAGTTTAAAACACAAGACCAGACTCATTAAGCTCAACACTAGACACTTACCTCTCATGCTAAAATTAGGAGCGTCAGTACCGTCAACTTCCTTTGGAGGGGACAAATACAACTTCAGATCCTAGAGGGACTCGTTTCCGCTTCGAGGGCTGTGGCCTCTTGTATGTACTCACACAAAGTAGTGGTTGCAACAAGAAGTTTGAGAAACTAATAATTAGTAAAGTGACATACATGACTGTGGACAGAAAAATACACAAACATTTCATTTTTAAAATATATCTAAAACATTCTCAAGGTTGTCTTCTCTATATAAGCATGTTTCATGTTGTTTTAAAATATCTGATGATGAGGCAGATAGTATGTATAGGTGCTTCTTGAGGGTGATTCAGTCTTCCAAGTTCAGCCCAGTTAAACTGTACAGAAATGTACTATCAGGCATGTGAAAACTTTCCTTTCATCTTATGCTTGTTTCTTAGTGTGCCCAGGTCTTAATGTGGTCCACTTTTCATTGCATGACGACTCATTTCTGCTATTTTCTCTTTTTTAATAAAGTGTTCCCATTTTAATTAGTTTAAAAATTACTGGATTTTGTCAGATGGCCCTGACAAAAACAAAAGAGGATGGTTTGTCTTGTTAAAGTGGTGTGTGTTGGAGTGCCTCAGCCACAGATCACCGAGCTCTCTGTAATTTGTTCTGCAATAATATGATGAAATTATTTTCCAAAGGCATTTCCACCATGGAAAATCGACGCTGGTGCTTCACATGTGTGCATCATGTCTGTAGAGCACCTTGCAAACATTAGTTAGGTAAACATCACTCTTAGGGTAGATAAAGCATTAGTAAAATACTACTGGTCTTGCAGGTTAGAATGCCCTCAGAAAACAGTGTCAGATGAAATATATGATGATGTTGATTACTCAGTTACCACAAAGTTGGCCTAAAATGTCATGCTGTACTAAACCATTTGTTTTGCATCCGCAATGAAGTGTATCTGTCTGAAATGAATATGAAGTTCAAATATAATAATGATATAATGAAAATACATGTGATTGTATACTGCAACTTTTGTCTAGAGGAAAGAAAAAAAAAAGTTTTTCTATTAGTATCCTGGGGTATTCCAAATCCCTGAGGATTTATTTTTATTCTTTGAGTCACGCTGCTCTATGTCTGACACTTAGGTTAAATGCTGTCATTCAGAGACTTGTCTTCAATTATCCTTGTGCTAATACATGTAAGTCATTTAAAATTTCTGTTCATCTCTAGGAAGCAATTTATGATTTGATGACATGTCTAATTGGTATTTATCTTTGACTGTATGAAAACAGTCTGATGTTCAGATTTAAACAGATGATATTTTTTGTGCAGTGTGCCAATAACATTTATTTTATTAGTTTGTCTTATGCAACTGCAGGTGATCAGACTGTGAGGACAGCAGTCTGCTTATTTAGATGCCATAATGTGAGATAAAATACTAGGGACATTTAATATTGATTATTTTTGAGAACCTGAACTTGAAAATTTGTCTACAGCAAATATGTAGGATGAAACCTTGTTGCACCGATTTCAGTTAATCTTTCTCTAGTTCAGTATACATCTGGGCCAACTGTGAAGTAATAATTTTAGTCTGATTTCTTCAAAAGTCCATAGTATTTGAATTTTTTAATTTAAATTGGCCATTCAGACAACTATCAGTGAACACTGCTACGTCTTCTAAGGTCATACTATAGTGCTTTGTATTTCATTCCATACTTGGCTTTTTTTTTTGTTAACAGAACTGAGTGAGGTCAGCCATAAATAGTCCAGTCTGTACAAGAATGTGATGAGGTAGCAGGAAACTTGTTAAAATTTAGAGTATTTTTTATCCAGTACTGTAAAGTATTCAGTTAATTCTAGAACATCCATACATGATTATGAAGGGCTATGGCCTTTAAATTGATTTGCGTTATTTTTATTTATTCATTTGACAAGGTGAAACTATTTAGTAAAAACAGTTATAAAGCTTTTAGAACTTCTGAATATGTCCCTGTTGAGAAAATAAACAGATTGTATCTAATTCCTGAACATGCAGAAGCAAATCTCTGTTGGACGTGTGTGACAGTGTTATGTGTATTACCAGTTGTCCTTAGCCAAACTTCTTTTAGGGTACAAGCTGGAGAGTTACTTGAGTTGAAATTCAGTGTAGCCAATGGAGGAGCAGAAGAGGCAGGATAAGTCTCATCCCTATGGTAATTCTCAAACTGATAACTATATATTGAATTACATTTTAGAAGAAAATCAGACAAACTTCAGCTTCATGGGCTTTACATCGATAGAGGTTATTCTTCAGTTCTTCCAAGTTCTACTGTACTATTTTTACAAAGAGTTACTGGGCCAATAGTTCTGATGGAAAAAGTGTGTTTATTTGGATAGTATTTGATTGTCACCGTTCTGCAGCTGCTACATCACACATCACATATGTAAGACATGACTAAGCAGTGTTATGATGTTGATTACAGCTTGTCAAGCATTTCAGGCTGCTCCTCTATACTTAACTGAATTCTAATAGTATGGGTCTCCAGCAACACCACTAAATGTAGTATTGTACAGGTGTTTCTTTAAGTTGATTATTGTAAAACCACGACAACAGGAAAAGATTTTCTTTAAATTGATTTTTGTTTTCCTGAATGGAGAAATGAAGTTGTTTTGGAGCCTTTTTCAATGTTGTTTCTGAAAGGTTTCATTTTTAGTGCACAATTTTATGGGCAGTTGAACAGTAGTGTAGAATAGACTACCTTTTTATTTTTGACACTGTAATACAAGTCTAACATATAAAGTCGCTTAGCATTGAAGTAGGCAACTATTTTTGTCCTGAAGTACGAGTAGTGCATCTTATTTTAGCCTCATATGTTTGATTATAACATCAGCAAGGCACGGTCTTCTACATAATAGGTACAAAGCAGCTTGTAAAAAATAGCACGATGCTGCATCAATTTTATTCTATGATAGGATTAAAAATAAAATTGCCTCCTTCTTGCATTCTTTTGATGTTTTTCTGTTGATATGTATTTACAAGAAAATTGTGCTGAAGTCGAAAGTGAGATTCTCATTCACCTGAAGGCGTGAGAGGTTTTCCGGAAGGAAATAGATCTGTATGGAATAAATGCCATATAAAAACACTAGAAATTTTAGCACAGTGAACTCCTGTCATAGTGATATTATAGGTAGGTGTCCACATATTAATCATCACAGTGTCTTACCTTATTATTACATTCATTATCACTCTGATATTTTCTTTCATTGAGAATCATTACTTTCTCTTTTGTTTCACCTCTTTCTGTCTCCATTTCTTATACTGCAGCTAATCGAGGACTTGCCGAAAAGCAGTACTACAGCAAGAACCTGAGTCACTCAGTGAACTGTTGTTTTCGACTATTCATACTGATGCCGCTTCATAACTGTTAGACTCAGTATATTGAACTGAGAGTGACAACTCTGCCAGCATTAAAAGTGGTTTCTGTTGCAATGAAGAAAAGGAAATATATTTCTCTTTAGTGATATTGAGAAAATGTAGGCAGAAAGCCATTTAAACTGCTATAGAACTGCATGATACAGTGCTCTTGACAGGCTCTCTGGGTGCATCATCTTGCTGCCTCTGCAACTCCTCCTCAGATGTTTTCTCCTCGCTGCTTCTTTTGATTGCTTATTATCTAGGGAGGAAATTAAGCCGTGTCTTTCTATCACATTCTCTTAGATTTTATTCTGAAAATTTTTTTCTGAAAATTCAAGCTGACTTGTCAAAGACACTTTAAAAATGTAATTTATTAACCTCCTTCAAGAGGAAACTTAGGGTAAAGATTGTTTTATTTTACTTAAAAGTACTTTATTTAGTAAATTGAATAGCAAGATTGCAAGAAAAGCTGGAATTTATTTACTCCTTTTTGACATCATGGAGAGAGACAGAGAGAACACATTACCTGATTATGGATGGAATAATGCAGCCCATAAGTAATTAAGTCTTAAGCTCTGTTTGCCAAAATGTCTTTGGCAGCGAGTTTTGTTCCATTGCTTCATTGTATGTTGCTTCATATATTTTAAAACTACAGGCAGAGATTGTACTTTAGACAGAAGACTATCCATGGTGCTAATTTGCACCTTGCAGTGATGCATTTGGTTTCAATTTTAGTTTGCCCCATTCTGGAGCAAAAAAATTTTTGGCATGTTTAGCAGAGCTAAAGCAGATAGCTCAGGAGGAAGTTGTGTTGAATGGTTTTGCTATGGGAGTTAAAGACAAAACCAGAAGACTTCAGCCTTCTGTGAAGGATGTCTCTCTTAAATGTTAGGTGACCAAGTGTGGGCGCACACATGTACGATGTTGCATAAACAGGTGTGTAGTGGAATTTCATTTGTGTTAAATCTGTCAGTGAAATGTCAACGTCTAAGATATAGCCTAGGACATCAGGGGACAGAGCTGGGCAATTGTTTTGGATCTTATGCCCTTTGTATTTAATATTTTCTCTGACAAAGGTTTAAAAAGGGGGCAGATTGTACTTATTTCCCAGACTGTTCTCTGGCTTGATGCTTGGCACTGTCCTGGGAAATGGGAGCTGTCAAGCTTGACTTCTCTGAGATGTGGATGTTGGGCTGAACTCAGCTCTACAGGGAAACGTTAAGCACCATTGAAGTAGATCTTTGTTTCAGGGTCTGGAAGGGGCATAAACATGGAGAAGACGGAATTCAGGATTCCAGAAAGATTCATGTGAATAGTGGGATTTTAGGTGCTCAGGTTAGCTGCTGTGATAGCACTTGTGGATGTGTGTAGCAGAAAACCAGCTCCTCGTTTGGGCTTTTGTCCCAGCTGGCCAGGATTTCACAATGAGTGATGCTGTCCTTTGGTATCACCATCACATAGGTAGTGTTAGCTGAAAAAGAAGCATGGTCGGTTTGAGGGACTGTCTGAATTGGCTTATGCTTTTCAGAGGGATGAGATTTTCTCGTAAAACCTCTTCTCCTGCAGAACTGAACCACAGTATTTTTTCCTAAGTTCAAGGGAGAATGTTCTCTGAAAGCTGTATCTAATATGAGCCCACACTGAAACGGATAAATTGGAGCCAATGCCTATGTTCTGTGGCTCCTTTCAGGTGTCCTTTTATGTTGAACTTTGGGGTAACAGAATAGTTTACATAATGAGAAAGAAAATCCTATTATCTTGAATAGTGTATTGTTTAATTATGCTGCTAAGTAAAAACATAATACCTAATTCAAATTAAAGTTTACTTAATGATTTTCATCTGAAATCTTACCTCTTTTAGAGACTTTTTTTGAGGATGAAAGGAAGATTGAGCTTAAACATTAACAGTAACTGTTGGGGAAAAAAAAAAGTTGTGGTTTTTTTCTATGGAATATTTGATAATGATTATCTAAGGAGCTGTAGGATAGACATTAGCACCATGCTTCACACTCATCTCAGATGAGCCATAACTGGAAGCATCCTCACTTGATTTGCCAGGTTTCTGCATCTTTATTTGGAACACTACCTGCAGGCATCGTTTTTACTTTGGGTAACTGATACTTGCAAGGATGTTGGTAGCAGTAGTTGTAATGCCTGCTAGTTAAAAAATGGCATTATAGTTCAGTAATACTGTGTGCTTGATATTTAGTATTGCTTTTTATCATGTGGGAGTCCATACTGCTTTATAAAGTATATTTACACATAATCATTTCACTATCTATTTAAAAACATTACCAAAGGATTATGGTTTCCTGTAGGAGGAAAACTGTCCCTAAAACAGAATGCAAAGCATTTGAGGATAGCCAGAAAAAGGTGTCTGATCATGTAACACTGGCTCAGTTCCTCATTTATTGTGTAAGCACATGGACAATTAAGAGTAATGCTCTTTGATATCAGAGTTCCAGCATAAACATTAAAGCTCTAACAGCTACTGCAATGATACTAAAGTTTATCATTTTCATATTGTTTTTATCTGTCACTGTCAAAGTGCCTTACAAAGGAACTCACTATTATTGTTGCCATCTTGCAGATGAGGAAGCTGAGGCATGGGGAGGGGAAGTGATGTGCCTAAAGCGACCTAAACAACCCTGTGTGAGTGAAACATGCTGAAAACAGGTTTCCTGTGCACAGTTTAAATGCTTTATTTCTAAGAATATGGCACCTTCCCTTTGCTTATGGAGATGCAAAATTACAGAACCTACAGTCTTGAACATTACAACCGTAGGGGATTTATAAGCTGTTTGGGAGATCATCTTGTTCTGGTCCTTTTACAGTACCGAGTATCACTTTCATTGACCATTTCTTTACACCAGCTGCACTGCTTGTCTCCTGATAGACTGCAAAAATGTTAATTTTCCAGTCTGTAGTCTATCAAGATGCTTTCTGCTGCTTTGCTGTCTTTCCTACTCAGCAAAGTGCGTGTTTGGCAACCTGCATCTTATGACTCCATCCCATGCAGATCTGTCAAATCACTGGCTCTTACGAGTACTGTTTTTAACAGAAATTTATTGACATGAAGACTTCCTGCTGGTTTATGTTGACCATTACAGGGCAAGAAATTAAACTGCTTCATTCTTAGGTAAAAAGCTGATTTGAAATGTAACTTTAAGTTTGCCAAGCTTGAGAACAGTAGAAAATATGTCTGTTTCAGAAAACTGCTTCCTCAGAAGCCATAATGAGAATTTTATACCTGTATCATTTGTATGTTGACAACCCACACAGGTTTTTAAATGTTTTCTTTCCTTTAGAAATGTTGAAATTGAGCTGTGTTGTAAAAACCCTGCAGAAAATCTGAAAATTCTGCTGGCAAAACCTAAGTGAATCAGCAATTTGGGGATCTTTAATTTAAAAAAAAAAAAAAAGACATCTCTTGAATAATCTTCTGAATCAAGAGTAAAATTAAATACTTGGCAAACTTCAATCACCCAGCTTCTTTGCGTGATCTAATTAACAGCATTATATTTAGAAAAAAAAATTGAAAGGTAATTTTGTAGGTGAAAACTATAAACCCAGTGTTTGGGACACTTGAAGTGGGATTTAAGCCTCAGTCCCTTGAGGAGAGCATCAATCCCAAGTCCTTCGATTCCTGTGTAACTGCTGTAAGCATTAGGTTATTTTCCCTCTCTCATCAAGTTGAAAAAAAAATGGTGAGCTCTTTGAAAATTATAGCTAAAGGATAGCATATAGCAGTACAGGCTTATGATATGCAGTCACATATTTGTGTTGAGTATTGATGTACTTGGGTCACCAAAAATTAAGAATGAATGCTAAGGAGGGTGACCCCTTCTCTTGGGCATGCAGAGCCTGCAGTGGGTGTTTCCAGACATCTGGTGAAGAGTGACCTGTGGGTAAGCCCCAGCCTGCATCCAGCACAGCTGCCTGGACTCTGGGAGAGGACAGTGCTTCGGACACACGCTGCACCTGAATTGCTCAGTGCTGAGCTGCAGGCAGGTATGCGTTTGGCAGTCCAGTTTTCCTACATAGTGAAGCAAGCTGCTCTCTCCAAACTTCACTTTGCGAGGTGAAATGCCAACAAATTAAGATTAAAAACATCTGCAAATGACTGTGTTTTTTGATGGATTGGGACTGCAGGCCATAATTCAGTACTTAATCTGCCTAAGCCTGTCAACACAGGGAGCTGAACCTCAAGGAGCACGTGATTCTCTCCGGGAAGCCACGCCACTTGGCAGCTTGTTTTTTCTATATCATCAATCAACACAGCAGGCTTGAACTAACTTGTGCCTGTGACACCAGCTGTTGCAAAGTGTTATTTTGGAAATGCATTGGTCATCCCACTGCAGTGTGATGGTTATGTTTTTATGGGCATTATTTTTTAATTTACTTTTGATATATTGCAGTAAATTCATGCGTTATTGATTAGCATGTCAGTAATAATACAGTACGTGCTATATGCAATAGGTCCTGATCATACCAAAAACCTCTGTATTTTCACAGCCCAAAATAAGGAGGCCAATTCAGATAATTAAAAACTACATGAGAACCTAAGCATTTGTTTTTTATGAAAAGCTTTTATCATTGTGTGAAATCAGAGTGTGGCTTTTCATTTGAAAGTGGCTAAAATTTCTCTGGGGACTGAAGTATTTGGTTTGTAAGACACCACTGCTGTTATTTAAATAATTCAGTGTATCATCTGAAGCTATCAATAAGCAAGAATTAATATATTTTTAAGCCCTTTTACTTAAGAAATAAAAAAGCTTGCTTATTATCACTGTTAAAATATGAATTTTAATCCCGCTTTGAATCATGATCAAAAATCTATGATTTAAATTAATTTGGACTTAAGTGTGATGTCAGCCCCCTTTCATCACTGTTACTTTGTGCTACAGGGATGTTTTTTATGAGACATTAGTATTGTAGTGAGTGCATTATAGTTTTCTAGGCTTAAAGAACATAATACATGTCATTTTAAGTGATCATTTCATGTTTTTATCAGTTACAGGAAGCTTTTACTTTCCCTGCTAGCTGTAGGATTTTTACCAGCCTCCAGGTAGAGTGTGACCCATTAACCAATGTTTTGTCCAGTGAGTTTTTTACCCATCTGGTTCTGTCCATCCAGATACAAGAATATTGTGGCAGACAGTGTCAAAGACCTTTCTAAAGGTGAGCTAAATGACAGCTACTGCTCTCTCCTCATCCATAAATCCAGTTATTGTATCAGAGAAGGCAATCAGGATGGTCAAGCATGATTTATCCTACATAAATCCATTTTCTGTTCTCAGACACCCTTTTCTCCTTCATGTGCCTAGAAATGTAGTCCAAGATTGCTTGCTCCATGATTTTTCCAGGGGCCAAAGGGAAAGCTGACTTGCCTGTATTTCCCTGGGTTATTCTTTCGGCCTTTCTTGATGACATTTGCTTTCCCTCAGTCACCAGGGCTCTCCCCTGATTACCACAACTTTTCAAAGACGTTAGAGAGTGGTGTTAGACGCACATTGGCCAGTTCTCTTCAACACTCTTGGACGCAACCTGTCATATCCTGTATGCCTTTATGGTTTGAGTTCTCTCAAGTAATCCCTGATGCACTCCTCATCCGCTGAGTTCATCCAGTTCTTCTTGCTGAGCTGTCACTGGTCACAGGGGCTGGGAGACTGACTGAGGCAAAGACAACACCGAGTACCTCAGCCTTACCTGTGTGTATCGTCACTCCATCCCACATCCCATTCAGCAGCAGGCTCACCTTCTCCTTCTTCAGCCTTTTATTACCAATGTGGTTGTAAAAGCTCCTCTCCCTGCCCTTGGCATCCCTTGAATGTCTCTGCTTGAGTTTTGCCTTTCCTGAGACCATCCAGATATTTCCACTGAATGTGTCTAAGTTTCTCCTTTGTAGCTTGTCCGTGCTTCCATATGCTGTATTTTAAGGGTCATGAGTTCCCTCCTTAGGCAAGCTGACCTCCTGGTAAGTCTTCTTGTTTGGAAATGTGTGTGTTCCTGCTAATGGAAGCCGTAGGACATACAACACCCTCAAACGCAGGTTAGAGACTCTTAGCTCAGAAGTTTTACTACAGTTATCCAGAACAGAATGTCCTTGTTCTGTAAGTTATTTAATACTTGTGGAGAGGAGGGGGAGCTAACTGAATCTGTTTTTTAATAAATTTTTTAGTTATTAGATGGTAATTAGAGAAGATAATTTATCTAGCACAGCTATTATGATTTTTGTCATCCTGATGGATTCTATTTTGATAACAGGATTCCACAATAACACTGATATTTTTTGTCATCTTAATTAGTTATTCCTTTGATAATCTTTAGTAAAGAAATGTAAAATTTGATTATTAAATAGGACAAGAAGCCTGAAGGATAAAACTAAGTAATTGTAACTATACTTAAAGCTGTCTCTGGCAATGTTTCTCCATCATATGTACATGTTTAGTATTTATGGAGCAAAGTATAGTAGCTAAGATTAGAGGGTATGTTCAATTTAATCTTAATCACATTCTTTTTGCTCGCTTTATGTGGTAATCAAAAGGTATATAATGAATTTTCTATTTTCAAGGGTGAGTGCAAGACAAACTTTTTTATATAAAATTATTTTAACTTATTATTTCCTTGGTCTTACAAGTAGCCGTGAATCGCTGCCTAATTTCCTGTGACATAACTTGATATACATAGAGCATTCAAGAGAAAGACTGGGAAGTATGGGGTGATGACAGTGAGTGGAGGGAAGTATGACTTTCCAGCAGCATCAGAAGCAGCATTGGTTGGCTCTTCAAGGCTTACCTGCTGCTCTTAACTCTCTTCTTCACCTCTGCTCCCTGTAGCAAAAACAGTCTTGTCCTTGGATGAGCAAGCATCAATTTTTGCGTGCGCTGTTGGGAGCACTTCAGCTGTCTGAGAGTTGCAGTTTATTTTAAGATTCTGAGACAAAGAGGACAGAATTTTAATTGCAGGCTCATTCCTAGTGGGTCCATAAAATCAGCTGTGTGAAGGGGGGTGACTGGCAGTGGGAGTGGTGTCGGTACTGTAATGATGTAGGACCATCCATTTACAGCTCAATATTATTGAGTTTTACTGCATGCTTTACATTCACTTGTTGAATCTAGCTGCATATAGCAGTTGTTTACATTCTTTCACTGAAGTATGTCTAAAAATGTTTGTATGATAAAGTATCGGTAGTAAAGCTCAAATAAATTTACTGCAGAGACAAATGAATAAATACGTTTCAAATGTAACGGTCTAACCAGATGTCATTTGTGAGCCCATGGGTTGTAGTTAATTAAATGGTGAAAAATGTTTGCACATAATTCAGCATGTGCTGTGCCAAGCACCTGTGCTTGCTGGTTTTGTGAAGATCACTTGGTGATGCAGCTCCCTGCAACCTGCAGCCAGAGGAACTTCCTTAGCGTCTTGCTGCCTGGCTCGCTTTATGTGGTTAGTATATACGCTTAGTAAAAAGACATTGATTCTGAAGATCTGATGAGGGGCAGGCAGAACAGGGTGAGGAAGCCAAGGAATTTATTAACTACCACTTTGACATCTGACTTGTCACTCTGAGGGGTCCTGAGGAGGAGCTTGGGGGGAAGAATTGCCTTATAGCTGCATCACTGCTGCTCTGTCCCTGTCCCTGTACGTTTGGACCTGCTCATGCAGCCTCCTCCTGCGTGGGATTGTGGTGACACTGAATTCTGCTTAAGATGGGTGCAGATCCCAGAAGCTGAAGTCTGAACAAATCACATGAAATCTGTATAAAGAGCAGACAACTAGTGGGGAGAGATTTTATTAGTGGAGCATTAGGGGGAACGCTGTCCTGGCAGGGGGCTCTTGTACCAGTGGTTATGTGCCAATCCATAGCCTTGGCTGTAGGTATTTAAGTCATCTGGTAAGAAAACTGGTCTCAATGCCTCCACTAAATCACTGTTTGGTCTGATGTCATTCTTTACACATTTTTCTGCATAAGGAATAAAAAAAAAATATAAATATAAAACCTTTTGGAAAAGCTTGGAAATCTGTGATGCAAAGTGCTGTAAAAAATGAATTTACTTACACATCTTTGAGAAACTGATGTGGAGGGAAGGGATGGATCTGCTCATTCCCTCAGCAGGTATTAGGGCTCTGCTGTGTGTTGGGGCAGTGTCCTGGTTTACCTCTCACTGTGAAGGGTAAGGGTGTTTAAACCATCTTCTATATGAGTCTATAGTCTTTCTTACTCACATAGGACGAAGCAAGTGTAGACAGAGAGTTGTAATGTGAGGCCAAATGATGTGAAGTACTTTCTGTCTCTGCGTACTGTATGTTGCAGGAAGATAATGATGGAAGAGTTTTTCATTCCAAAGGGAATAAAGCCAAACAGTATGATGTGTGTGGCTGTCCTGCGCGCAAGCTGTATCTCTTTTTCTCTCCAGTGTGAAAGTAGAATTTGTCACCTCGTAGTATAACTGCAATTTATCTTCTGCTTTGTTCCTTTTTTCTGTTTAGTTTTGGGTTTGAGATTGAGCTGGTATTTAAAAGCATGCTTTTTAAGAAGTTTTGTTAAGAAAATTATTTTTGGTGGAGACAGTATCTAAATAATTTTTAAAGAAATTGTCTTCTGTATGTATCTTATAGTCTTTCGGTGTCTCAAAGAACAGCTAAACCAAGCACCACCTCAAAGCCCGTGTTAATTAGCATTTTTAGCCAGAAAAAATAATTTTCTAATTCACAATTATGTAATACCAGGATCTTTATCTAAAAGTAAACTGAATCCATCGATATGTAGATTTCTTTCTACCTGTGTGCAAGGCTATGTAAATTATTTGCAAATTCTCTTAAGTGATTATTTGCATTAGTTTATCATCAGATTAGTAACAGGTTTCTACTTGGTCTCATATTCCTTTGTACAAATGTATCAAAACACAGTGTAGTTTCCACTGTGGAACTCTCAGGGAAGGCAGTATTTTTTATTATTTATTGAAATTAACAGCTTTTTTTGTTAGACTTTTTAATTTATTTTTAAAATATGAAGTGTTTTAACTGTGGTGTTATATGTTACTGTTTTATAAAAGACAGATAAATGATTTATTGTGGCTCTCTAAATAAGTCAGCAATGTCCAGCTGATGTCCAAAGAGCAGCATGGACATTTCTGCCTACCTGCAAGCCAGGGTGGAAGATATGATTTATGTACAGAGAATGGGAATACATTTGCACAGAAAACAGAACACATACCCTGGTAAAATGACCACCTGAGAAGATGTGTATATCGTGATTTTGTAGTTGTCCAGCATGTACGTGTAGACTCCTTGCAGCCAAACCTGCTGAGCCTTCTGGGGTAGTCCCTAGCAGAGAAATGGTTTTCTGTTGTCTTAGGAGATAAACAAAGAAAACTCAGGCAATGTGGAGGACAGTGTTGCAGAAAAGGAGGAATGAGTTGGAAGAAAATATGAAGGTGCTGTGTTAGGGAAGGGGATCCAGGAAACAATGCAGTAGGGTGAGGAGCAGAAGAGGATGCCAGTTCGGCTGAGCACTACTGGAGTAAGGAAAGATGGACAGGGAGCATAGCCTGGGATATTAAATAGGAAGAAGGATTCAGGCTGATATTTTGAAGTGCCATTTTGCCTACAGGCAGAATTCTTTGGTGAACGTTTAATTGTAGGCATTTTTTCTTCCTGGAAGGGACTCTTTGCCGTATCATAGGCCTCTGTCTGTTAAAAATACAATTTTGTTTTGTGGTTTTGGAAAGTCATATGTGCGTCAAATACCCTTCTTTAATACATCAGTGCTCCAGTCTTCTGATTTGATTCTGGAAAAGCGGTGCAGAAAGGAAGTTTAGGGTGTGCTGACTGCCTGGAGAACAGGGACCTCTTCAGCATGGTCACTCTGCCTTTGAAGAAAGCTGGTTGTATATTGCTTAAAACAATTATTTTGCTCTTCAACTGTGTGAAGTTAGCACTCTTTAGTAATAGCCAACATTTCTTAAATCTAAGAAGCTCTCAGTCTTTTTGACTACATAGATTTATAAAATCTGCTGTAAGGACAATTTGCTTGTGCCATATTACTGGTCTGGTAATGTATATATTACTTCTTTTCTTAAGATGCACATATATAAATACCACTGACCTGTTTTTTGTCAGAATTATGTTTGAATACTTAGATAAAGTATAAGATCTGGTACTATCTAGAAAGTATTTATTTTAATGATTTCAATAAATAAATATTAACCAGCTTTTTTATTGGGCTAAAGGAAAATTTAGTAGAAAATATCCATATTATTAGCCTTTTAAATTTCAAAATTGTTTTCTGTCTTCCTCTAAGATGCTTATAGAATCATAGAATGGTTTGGGTTGGAAAGGACCTTCAGGATCATCGAGTTCCAACCCCCCTGCCACAGGCAGGGACACCTTCTGCTAGACCAGGTTGCTCAAAGCCTCATCCAGCCTGGCCTTGATATAAATAAATGAGATCCTACTAGAAACATGGAAAAAAGGCTTTTTAAGTGAGGTGTGTCATTAAAATCTCCTGATGGAGTCATGATATATTTTACTTTTAATCTGTGTATAGACAGATCAAATTAAGAGTATCTTTCTGCTGGCATGATATGTCCCTTAAGAAAATAGAAATGCTCTGCTGTAGTGTTCCTCCCCCAAAAAAGCCCCAACTGACACAAAAGGGGGACTGCATGACTGAGACAGGCTGGAGAAGCCACTATTACTTCTTTTTCAAATTAGACTGCAGAGTTAAGGTAGAATTAATGTTTTGCAATCATTTTCTCTGTAGGATACTTTGTTCTTGTGGCTCTTGCTGTTTCATTCAAGCCTGAAGACAGTTTAACTGTTGGCCAAAAATAAGTGTCATGGTAAAATATTGTAGGACTTATTTCTTCAGTTGAGATTCTCAGAGCTCACAAACCAGAAATGCTTGTTGATAAAGGTTCAGAATTTCTTCTTGGTGTTGTATTTTTAAAACCTATGCGTGACTGTGAAAATTAGGCTCCCTGTCTGCAGGA
>NW_010117998.1:28205-44559 GCF_000699245.1 Pterocles gutturalis
TTTACTTCTCCTGGAAACTGGGCCCCTTTCTTAATTCTTGATGACATTCTTTGGTAGGTAATAAACATGAGTTGTATTTGTCTTGGATTGTTAGAGAAAAAATAAGACACTAATTAAAACCTTGAAACATATTTCCAAGCTTCCTCCCACAGCAATATCCAGATTCATACAAATGTGTATGCGCCAGACAAACCTTTGATGAGTTACAAACCAACACACAGCATTTTGCTTTTCTGTAACGTGAAGCAGTTATAAACTGTACTTGTTCTTTTCCAATTAAAAAAATATGAAAAATAATCTCATTCGTAATAAAGCAGAACTTGTCAAAACTATGAACTATATAAATAAAGGAGTACCTTCTAAATTCTGGACACGTAGAATTGACGGAGGTCTATTATAGAAGTTGAAAATCTATATTTAATGAATACACCCACTATATTTATTATAATCTCATAATAAAGCAGAACTTGTCAAACAAAACTATGAACTATATAAATAAAGGAGTACCTTCTAAATTCTGGACACGTAGAATTGACGGAGGTCTATTATAGAAGTTGAAAATCTATATTTAATGAATACACCCACTATATTTATTAAATTGACAAGATAATAAATGTACAGCCCTCTTTTTTGCTTCAGAAGAACACATTCAACTTATTCATTAGCAGAGATTTTTACCACTCATTGCAAATATACTTCATCTGCACTTTCCAGTTGCTTATGAACTGTGCATTATGGTGCAAGTATCAAGCAAGCTTGCCAGTCAGTCTGGTCTGAGCACTCGTCCTATATTGTTCAGGTACTCACGGTGCCTACTTTTGTGGCTTGAGTGGAGTAATAGCCACAGAAGTTATAGAGACAGGTACTTTGTGACTTTTATTAACTTTGGCATAATTTCTTTCTCATTCTGTTCAGTTTTTTCCTAGATAATGCATAAATATGTGGCATTTCCAGTCTTTAAATGTCGTGTTCATGCCATGGAAGAAACAGTTTGTTTGGCATTGAGTAGGTCCATTGTAACAGTGGGACAAAAAACTTGGGTCATCTACTTTTGAGCGTCAAGGTGTTCCTAAGTTTTCCTGAAGGACATCTCTGTCTCTGCCCAAGCTTCCTTTGGCCACGTGGTGCCTCTTCTATCTCTGTAGAATCACAAAATGTTAAACTATAGTCCTGGCAAGCAAGAACAAGTTAATTGATTTTTCTTGGCAGATCTGTGCATGGTAGACTTCTTTCAAATAGTATGGGCTGGAGAATCATTTATCCCTCTGTGGACTCATAACTTCAGTCTTACCTCTGTTTTACGTGAGATCTCTGTAGTTAGGGGTTTTATTAAAATGTGTAGTGAATGGTTACCTGGTGGCAGCAGTAACTGTTGTGTTCTGCAAGTGAATTTTGAGTGTATTTGCCAATGCAGATTTCCTCAAGTTATATATTCTCAATGGAGAACACCAGCACTAACGTAACTTGGGTATGTTGTCTTTCATAATCAGATCTTGTCAGAATACGAGGGAGCTAGTGGCATTCAGCCCACAGCAAAGACACTCTGTAAACAGAAAGTTCATCTTGGGAAATCATAAAGCTGGTAGGCACCTTGTGGTTTTCAGCCTCATGTGTTATGTGAGGATTTCCTTCCTGCTTGTTCTATTTGTTTATTGCCATAAACATTGTTTGCATAATATCTGGTTGGTGGAGGAGTTGCTCTAAAGCCGAAGGTGCTTTTACTATGGCTTAAGAGTTACGAAAGGAGGTATGGAAGAACTAAAACGTATTATGTGGTATTTTTGATTTGCTGGTGGCTTTTATACCAGTTTTCCCTATTCCCTTTCTTCCTGATCAATTCCTTGTCTTAATGAAAAGTGACAGAAAATGGCAAGCAGGCAGGTGCTGTGGATATTTACAATAATGTCTGACAGCTAGAAGGCAATATACTTTTTGGAAGGGAAAAAAGACATTTCCACCACATACGGGGGATCATATAGAGGCCTGTGCTCAGCTGGCCTTTGAAACCTGTTTTCTAATACAGGACTGAAAATGTTACATGACAACTGGTGTGTCTGAGTTAATACTGGGGTACCTTGCCTGGGCTTGCCAGCCAAAGGGCTTAAAACCAGACGTGGTTCTGGTCCAACATGATGGATTCTGTTTCTATGAGTGGTATAGTTTCAGCAGGTGAGACCTGCTAAAAGGCTTAGTGGGCGTTGTGTTCGGACTCGTCTCTTGGCAGAGCTAAATTCTTGTTTAGTTAACTGGGCAACTGCTGTAGTGGCATTTTACAAACTGAACACAATTGTGTACACCAAGATTTTTCAAGAGGCTAGTTTATAGGTAAAAGTGACTTACATGATTGTTGGACTGCCAAGTGGCCCGCGGGTTTGGTTCATTTTGAATGATTTTATGTCACTGTTAGATTATTAGTAATATATAGTAATTTATAGTAATTTATTTTTGCCCACTGTCTCCTGGGCAGTATGCAACAGCTCTTTCCACTGCTTTTCCTGAACTTTGATTTTTAATTTTAAAAACCCAACAGCAACCAAAAAAGTAAAACATCTCTATACATATTCTCTACGATTTTCAGGACAAATTTATTTAACCTGTAAGTATAAGAACATTTTAACTTGAAGCTCTGCCACCTCATGCAGAAATTCAGAATTGAAACTGAGTATCTCACATGAGCATGAATACGTATATTGCTCACAAATACATGCACTAATCTATATAATGCATAGCGCTTGTAGCTCAAAAAGTAGTGAATAATAGAACTTTTTAAAAAGCCTGAACCACTAGATTATGTGTTTGTCATGGCTTTGTTTCTCATGAGGACGTTGAATCTGAAGCCATTATTACTTTTCCTGTGTTTCAGGTGCTGTAGCGGTTTTGATCCCTCGCCTAGACCTGGTGATTTCTTTTGTCGGAGCCGTCAGCAGCAGCACTCTGGCACTGATTCTGCCACCTCTGGTTGAAATCCTCACTTTCTACAAGGAAAACTTAAGTTTATGGATGGTATTTAAAGACATTTTTATAGCTGTCGTTGGAGTTGTTGGATTTTTAACAGGGACGTATGTGACAGTTGAAGAAATTATTTATCCTGCATCTACAGTTCTAGCTAACACAACAGAGAGCATCTCTGTGCATTTAAATGCTACAAACTGGGTGGCTGGTTTAAAGTAAAAACCAGGCATGGTGAACTATTTTGTTCCTTAGCAAGAAATCCTAGATGCATGGCAGACCTATGTCAGGGACAAATTCCAATGGATTTTAATGAATTTTTGAAAAAAAGCAAGCAGCCCTTTCTCACTCTGTCACTTATTCTTTCCTTCATTCCTTCCCATCTGCTACCCTTTGCTCTCAACCTCTGCTCATCTGGTGAAAAACTGAATTGATGTCAGGATTTAAAATATATACATGAATATAGTAGGGAAATACACTTTTAGGTTATTTGCAAGAAAAAAGGGTTTTTTATAAGGAAGTCAAGATGCCTTCCTCCTCCAAAAAGGTCAATGTCAGTCCATTCATCATATCTGGGCACCAAGGCTGGGCACTACTGTTTTCCCTCCAACTCTGTTGTAAGGGTTGGAGTGGGAGCTCAGTGATGCGTAGACCTTCTCTTGGCTGTTTCTGATGGGGTGAATTGCACCCCAGTGAACCAGACACACTATAGTTTTAGAAAAGAGTAGCTATGTTTTTTATTTCCATTTCATTTCCATTCTGGGGACTTGAAGGTTTGCTGTGGAAGAGCTTTGGGCTAGTTGCAGTTGCCTGGCTCTGGTTCCTGGCAGTCGGTGTGCCTGGAATCAGAGGGCACTGTGCAGAATGACTGTGACTCTTGTTCCATCTTTTCACATTGGCTGCAAAGGGAGTTTTTCAAGCAATTGGAAGGACCAAGCCCTCCCTGGTTAGTATAGCAGACCGCTGCTGGGGTGGGTTACATGACAGTAAGCATAAAGGGATTTTTTTTTCATGTCAATCATCTTAATATTTAAGCTGAAGAATGGACGATACTGTAAGGTAAGGTTTAGAGATAAACGCTGTATCTTTTATTACACCAAAAGGTAGCTAGTTAGGAGTGTTCTTGCCATCTTACATGATCTGTTACTACATGTTTCTTGCTGTCTTACATGATATGTTACTATATGTTCCTGTACCATGAGCTGTTCAGCACGGCCAGACCTCTGCTCCAAGGAAGTGGCAACTGTGATGCTCAGTAGAGCCAAAGAGGTCTGACTGTCCAGAGCAGCTTAAACATTCATTACGTTAATTTCTGTATGAGAAAGGAAAGGATGAGACACTACTTTCTAGAATGGAGTTTGTGCCATACTTTCACACACATAAGCTGTGGGTTATTTGTGAAAGAACTTCTGATTCCACAGGACCATGAGCTGGGGGACACCAAGGATGTCTGCTTTGAAGCCCCTTCTCCCCACAGTGCACCACCTGCCTGCAGGTTGTCTGAAGAAGTGGGTTATCTCAGGACTTGCTTTCAACTACTGGTACTTTGTAGAGAAGTACAGTTTATATGAGACATAGGGTATACCTGTGAAAATAGGATATTTTTTTAGAAAGTCATTATATATCCTCTTTGGATTTTGAACGAAAAGTTACAGGATGTTGTTTATCAGAGCAATATTACTTTCTTTAATGATGCAAAAACATTCAGCACCACAAATGATACTGTCCTGATCCATTTTTTACAAGATTTATTTATCCTTAATGTCAACTATACAAATGTATGAAATACTGGGGGTTTTTTACCTCTTACTAGAAGTCTATAGACTACTTATCTATATTTCTATTGGAACATATAATAATTATTTTTGCATTCTTATGTTCTACCTTAAATAGGATCTAACATGCCCTTTACTGATTTTTACTACTTTTGTAAGTTTTGGAAGAAAAAACAAGTTGATAAGTTGGTATTTGGGTAGAAATTAGTTTTATTCAGTGAGCCTATGTGCTGAGTCCCTAGCCAGAACCTTGATTTTCAGAGTTCATATTTGACTTTCTGGCTCACACTTCATAGATGACTTTCGCTCCAAATGCTAAAGCTATATTTTTGGTCTTGTTTTCTGAAAACACTCTATATTTTGTACAATAATATAACTGTTTTTATTATACTCATTCCTGTTATGAAGAAACTCGTTTTTCTAAGGGATGTTTTTAATTGTAACATTCCCTCAAGAAACATGGTATGCCAAAACCTCTCTACTGTATTCATGCAAATTAAGAATTTAATGTATGTAATAATTTGCTTGCCTTCAGTATATTCCTCAGAAATCTACAATTTGGTAGTCTATTGTTTGGCAATACTGTGCTAGAATAATATACTGCTAGATATATCTTTATTTATATTTTCTTTTCAGAATATTTCCCTAGTCATCTCCCATTTGGTGACTGTATTTGAGCACTTTCATCTCCATGTCAATGAGGGCATTTCTGATAAGGATTCGTCATAGCATGTGGTTCAAACTGCATGTATTTTTCAAGCAATAATTCTGAGCAATGCCCTTATTCTCATTTTAGCATAGACAAAGTTGAATCCTTGGCAGGCACTTTAAAGGGATGAGTCTGCAGATATGATACTACAGAATTAACCTTTCATATGAAAGTGCCACAGAGGAGCAAATACAGGTAGTTAGCAGAGAGGCAAAAGGTAACATTGGCTTTTCATCTTAAAGGTTTTTTGGTCTTTAAGCTGTTTTAAAAGACATTGAATCTAAGTGTTTCCATGTGTTTCATAATGAGTCTGTTACTTACCTAAACCATACACTACACACTGATAGAAAATATTTCTCTGCAGCATATTTTGCTTGACATGAAATGCTTCTACATGCAACATTTTTAGTGGGACTGATAGGATTCAAATGGAAGTTGTTTTTCCTGTTAGTTTTGCGTCTTTCTACCCATGTGTGTTTGGACAATAAAGGACTGTCAGGTCCATTCATATCATCTGTTCTGCATCACTTGTGTCCTAGTGAGCAACTCTGAGAAGGTGCTTCTGCCAGGCTGCAGAAGGACTTGACCCGTTCAGAGTTTGGTGGTTATTTTTGTCCAGTGCAAGTGAATACTGGCATGGTTCTGTCAATGAAGATTTGCTGAGCTGGGAACCTAGAACCTAAACAGGTGGCCTTGGTACCCAGGTGAACACAGCGTATCTTTTTGCAAGTCAGGCGGCTTGTGTAGAAGGTTGATAGGTTTGAGGACTCTAACCTTAGCCACCAAAGTCAGGATAACCTGACCCAAGTACAAACCCTTTCACATCTTACTGCCAGGTCTGACTGGGGAGCAGCCTGTCAAGGAGCAGATTTTCAGACCAATGTATTGCCACTGACTGAGCAGGTATGAAGTAGCATGTTTATGCAGTTGGCTAGTGTTGCCATGTCTAAGGATGTTGTTATCTTCTGAATCTTTAAAATGTTTATTAATACAATTTGCACAATGTCGCTTTTCTCCTACAGTGTAGGATTTTTCTTATTTTAACACTCATACAGTGCATTTGTGTGGCCTGCTCTTTCAAGTAGAAAGAGTCAGGAATCAGAGTATCTTGCTTTGGATAATACTAAAATGTCATGTAGTGAAAAACTACTATGTCTGAATAATAAGAGTGTTCCTGTGAAACATTGCCAAAGATTTAAAAAGATCTGAAATTCTGACAGAAACCTCTTCTGGATAATAAGAGTGTTCATTCAGCTTTTAAGGTACTGTAATATAAATTGTAAGTTAAGATGCAGGGAGTGAAACTGAGAGATTTAATAGCTACGGTTTACATTAATATATGTTTAAGATGGAAATGTACTTTAGCACAAGCTAAATTAAACTGAAAAATGTATGTGATTGGCTTATGTTCCTGACAAGGAACAGAAAACTATTGTATTTGTATACTGTACATGCACTTATATTTTACAGTATAATATTGTTAACAGTTTTAATGTAATTTAATCATTAGCTGCACTATAAGTAACTGGATCATTTTCTTGTCTGTAACTGTTCATCCTCAAATATTGGGCAAGTAAGAGGGTTGGTTTGCCTAATGTTCTGTAACTTGAATCTTCTGTATCAATAAAGACTACAATAATATTGTCCTGTTAACTCAGTGTTGTCCTGCCTGTCACCACTACTACATCACTAGATGAAACAGCTGTCTGAATGCAGAATTTACCTTTGTTTTTCGGTTGAAGTTATCCAAGCAATGGCAAGCAAGTGAATTGAGACTGTCAGGCACACTCAAGAGCTGACTTTTCATTGATAATAAATCTCACTTTCAAAGTCGCATAGGCACTCCTGAAAAATCCCACTTCCACTCCAAGGTTTGTCATGAAGCCACACTTAAAGTTAGGCTTCTGTGTCTTTTTAGAGGTGCTTTAGTAAATGAGTTAATTTCTAAAAGTACAAAGGCAGGCAGGAGATCCCACTGAAATTCCAGTTCCCATTTGGAAAACTGCAAAGAAAAAGCCAGACTTTAAAATTGGACAAGCCCTTGCATACTTGGTATGCACTTGGGCTTAACTCTAAGTATGGAGTGTTTGAAATTGATATGAAAGTTGTGTACTTTTTCTCTAAATTTGAAATTACTAGTTCGAAACAATTATTAATTACTGGATACCAATTTTGCAGAAGTACTTGTACTCCCCATTTTAATACAAGGCCCTTTGAAGGTGTGCTCAGTGAGGCATCCAAAAACACCCAACCCATTACAAAGTTGCCTTTATAAATACAATTTAGGCAGAATTAGTTTACAAATGTCCTTGAGAGGGATCCACCAAAAAATGTGTTTTATAAATAAGGAACCTAGAATGGTCTGAGAGTCCTCTAACACCAGCAGAGAGACTGTAGCTGTTAGAGTGGAAAGGGGGATTTCAGTCTCCTGAGTCAAGAAGAATTTGAATCCATATCTCCCTAAATGATGAGCAAAAGCACAAATTCACTCTTGGACCTAGCTGTTAGCGACGTGGACTTTACAAGTTGACTTTCAGCAGCGCTCTTGACTTCTGAGAGTCAAAGTCCTTTTAACCTGAGTTTTCCGTTCCTAAATTTTGTGAGTGCTTTAAATCTGTTTATTTCTTTTAAAAATTGGCCCTGGGGGGGCAGAGGCATTAGTTATTTGGAACACTAAATTCCATTATTCTCTAATATGTGGAGAATAAGTAATTTCTAAAAGGTTAGAGGGAAATGCACATTATAGACAACACTTCACATTTTAGATATTTTGTATATTTTGGATGCCTGTGAGACAAAACTACTATTTCACAGGTTTAAAACACAAAATTAATGCAAGAATGTAGTTTTTCTTTTTTCAAGTACTCATATTTATTAGGCTGAAAATTAATACTTATAAATTATAGTATGTGGGAGGGAAATTAATTTCCAAGATATGAAAAGCCTCTGAGAGATTTGGGTGCACACGAATGAAACAGCAATCAGAAACAAGTAAGACAATTTAATAATTTTCATCCCTCTCAGATTTCCATCCCTGATCTTGCAATGAGCTCGATGCATATAGACAAAATAGTGAACTGTTGTTGAACTGGACTTAGGAAGTGATTATTCAGACATAGAATATGTTGCCCACACATAAGCACATCTTGTCATTTTAGTCACAGTGGGATGTCTTGCATGCCATTGACTTGCTGTTGTCCAAGATGGCTTGGGCCTCCTGTAGATCCTGTGACCTCCTCTGTAATTACAGATGTCTTGGATACCAAAGGGTGTTTTGAACAGCAGCTGTGGTTAGGTACCTGGCTCATGGTCTTAGAAAACGCTGGAATGAACTTTTAGAAAGAATCTATGGCTCAAGTAAGTTGGTTAAAGGTAGGTATCGGTGCTATTTGAGATGCATGATTGCATCTAGCCATCCATCTGCGGTTTGTGGATATGACAAAAGACCTAAGCCCTTCCTAATCAGCAGTAGGGGACAAGGTGAGATGCACTAGGGCATCCCTGAGGGCAGGCATGTCTGTGCTTGGCAGCTGGACCGGGTCCCTGGACAGCGTAGGTAATGGAGCTTAGAGTGAATTTAGCTGACCAGCCAGTATGGGGCAATTAATTTGTCTAAATGTAGTGCCTGGTGCCATCTTCAGGTGTTACTCCACAAGAGCGCAGATCTCTCATAAGTTGTTGTCTGGTGATACCTGTGCACCTCTATGCAAATGTCCCTGTGGCATCACTAGTGACCCTAAATGCCTGTCGTGAGGCTTGGTTGTGATCCATCTCTCTGCATCTCAAGTGTGCTGACTTGCTATTTAGGCTCCAGTGACTATTGTAGGAGACAATACCCAGGTCACGTATGGACATCTATGTCCATTCTATGCTATCTAAATTTAATCTAGATGTGAATCCCCCAGAAGCCATGCTGCTTGCAGTGGCAACAGGATTATATAACTCTGAAATGCTAGGGATGGTTTACCACTCTATCTTGCCTTGTTTCCTGCTGCTGATCAGGAAGGACTCGGGTCTCTGCCATATCTGCAAGTCATACGTGGGTGTCCTGATGCTCTTGTGCATTCCCAGTTGTTTCAGTCATCACTTATGGCAATAAAGGTTTGCATTTTAAAGAGGGTTTTCAGGAACCCTCTTTAATAGGGTGGTGATGGGGGTGGATTTCTGAGCTAGAGGTATAAAATAAAATCCAGTTCGTGATGTCTGTGTTCTGGGTGACCCAGCTCTGTAGTAAATTCTGAACACCTGAATAAGGACCATGACATGCAGATGTGTGGAGTTATTTGTTTTAAATATTTTGCTCCCAGTTTCCATGTGCTTACCTCAGATCATACTGTAGTTGCATGTATCCTAATTCTGTGTTAAACTGATAAATTTAAAACATTTCCAACCAGCCTAAGACATCACTGGGTTGCTGTCCTAAAAATCTTCCATTGTGCCTTCTGCAGAACTGCACCACCATTTGTGCATTGTTTCTTTTGAAAATGTATGTGCAAATGAAGATGAATTGAAACACGATTTGTGCTGTCTCAACGTGTTGACAGAGATGGAGAGTGTTACTTGGAAAACTGCCAGCTAGAAGTGAAGAATGAGATTAGTCGATGAAAGACCTGAAGGATTCCACTCAATTCATCTTAGGGAGAGTGAAAGTTATAAGGGACATCATGGAAAAGTGATTATTTTATTCATTTAATGTTAAAATGTTTCCAGGTGATCTGGAGCAGCTGTGTACATCGCTACCATTATGTGAGTGCTGGAGTGTGTTATGAGCCTTGTCAGACCTCCTACTCTTCTGCTTTAATTTATTCTGTTCTGTATGGAATAATCTGTATTTCTGCTCCTTGTAGGTTTCTCAAGCGTCCAAGTATCCCCTGGTAGAAAATTAAGCAATGCAACTAACATCTGTTATAGTTTATTTCTTACATGTTGTTCACAGGAGAAACCAATGCAACATTTTTTCTGGGGTTTTGGGAAGGGAGTAGAACCTTCTCCATCCTTTTGTGTATAATCTACAGGCCTCCTGCAGATGCGTTGGTTACCCTGGATCGTCTCACATAGTATGAGAAGACTGAATCTTGCACAAAGTTAGCGGCGTTACTCTCTGCTCCCCAATGTAGTATTGACTAGATCTGACCAAATGCAATATGGGTCTGTGAGCTGACTACATATGAACATATGTACTGAGACTCATTTAAATAGTAATTTATAATAGTGAGTAGTTCAGTGGTTTCTTATTTGAGTTCTCCTAGAAACACTTAGGTAAGTACCATCTGGTAGCGGTCATTTTTTTACTCTTAATTTCGTTTTTTTTTTTCCTAAAATGTTTTTATTGACAATAAAGAATTGACCTCAATTTACAATTCTGTAGATTCACTCCATGCAAATAATAGCTGGGGTGTAGAGGGCAGCATATAAGTAGCCATCTAGTTTGAGTTCAGCAGAAATTTCGGTGCACGCAAAAGCAGATGCCTGTCAAATTACGGAAACAAAGTCTCCCAGGTTGTATGGCAAAGGACTCATCTCCACAGACACAAAGGAGTACAGAGGCACGATGGTGGGTGGATAAACCCCACTTTAGATAAATTTACCTTTTTTTTCATTCCTACATGAGAAGACCTTATTAGGGCTTCATCTCAAATGAGTAAGTTTCCCAGGTTGTTCCAAATGATTGAGGAGCCCATCCTGTAGGACAATGACAATGAAAGGGAACAGGGGCCGGTGGTGTGGCTAAAGACTGATGTCTATAAAGACAAATTAACAGGGGAACCCCAATAGGCTCATCAGAGAAATGGAGCCCCTGACTTGGCTGCTCCCCCAGTTGTCGAAGGAGAGCGATGGTCACACCATGGTCCAGGTGTGAAACCCATCAAAACAGGTCAGTTGGAGAGGCTCTCCCAGGATCGCCCCACGGACTGAGGGCGTTACTGCTTACAGGGGTAGGGAACACACCGTGGGACATGTGGGAAGTGTGTTTCGCGATTGTACAGGACTTGTTACGGACATTTAGGGTAGGAACCAAAGGTGGGAAGACGGAGGGATGACAAGTGTTTTGGGAAAAATAGAGGAATGCTATGTTTCTATGAATGTAGAGATAAAAGGGGCCAGTCAGTCACACGTCGGCAGGGGATGGTCAGTACAGGTGTCTGTCTGTCCATGCCCTGTGCATGACCAGTGCAGCCTGTCATATCTTCTCACTAAACTCCATTTACAGCCCTTTTCTTCAGTGTCAGCAACTGGAGACTGAATGTCTAAAATGAGAAACTGGAGAGGTCCATATGGTGTGTCTCTATGTATGTATATGTGTATATATACATATTTGTATATATACATGGTTTTTTTTTTTCACCAACAGCCTTTCATCCTGATCAGCCAGAGGGGGAACAGGGCCACCCACTGGTGCTGTCTGTGGGTGTGAGAGCACTGTGTTTCCCGTCTGTGTTGATCGTTGTTGCTGGCTGTGTGCATACGTACATGTGTTTGGTCTGTGTGTGTACGTGTGTTTATCGGGAGTACATGCACGGCCTCATTATGGGCTAGACCTGGGGCCATGGAGCTGTGGCAGCCTCACCTCCTTTCTGCTGCCAGATGTGGCAGCTCCTAAGAGACCCCACTCATATTCCCTGAGAGAACTAGGTTCTCCTGGGGCTTGGTCTCAGTGCCTGATACTGCTCAGTTTGGGCTTTTCTCTGATTTTGCAGCAGAAGGTCTGTGTCTCCCTGCACACCTTTTCTTTATGTAATAGCTTCTTTAGTGTTTTGTAAACAGCTCAATTGTTTCCTTAAATTTGTGGATGTGAAATTCTGTGAAGTGGTTTTCCTGAGTTCTGTGGGTAATTTATGCTGGGCAATCTTTGATTCCCGGCCTGATGGATTTATTTGACTTCGAACGAGGAAATTCAAACTACTGAAGCCGGTCCTCTTCATTCTCTTCTAACATATGCACTCAGAGACAAAGTTTTATTTTGGGAGCACCCCCACCTGTATCTGCACACAGGTGCTTAGGGAGAATTGGTTGTTCTGTATTTTAGTTTTCGGCATCTTTCCAGAATGGTATTGTAAACACCCCAAAGTTCAAATAAATCATGTCTTTAACATATCCATTCTTCTAAATGTTAACATAAAAATGCCGTTGGAAAGTTCAGAGTTTATTGGTTTTTTTGACCATTTTTGTATTAATGCAGTTGCTTTGCAGATCAGAACAGGTTATTTGTTTCCAACTGCCAGTGAAACCAAGCCCAGTGCTCTCTTTTTCATGCTTCATCATGGTTAATAAAAACATTGTGAGGATTAATTAGTGTCTCAGCATCATTTGTGCTACACCATCTTCTTCAAAGCCCATGACACTATTGCTGTTAGAGGGTTCATACTGACGTGAAGTATTGGAGCAATTCTCCTGGCATGCAAGGAAGAGGATCCATTTTTTCCCCACAGCTGGCCAGGCTCTGGAGGGTGTCAGCCTACAGCTCAGCAAACTTATTATTACTGAAGTGACTAAATATCACTCAGCTGTACACAGGGAATAAGTCTGTCAAGTGAGAACTTGGCCTCTTTCATCTCATGAGTCTTACAAGCCACCCTTGAAGGAGTACGTGGTATGTGGGTTTTCCTGCCTATGAATTAAATTTTACAACATAGATACTGCCTTACATTAATCTCCATAATTTTGATCAGGCTTTTCAAACCTTTTGCATGGAGAGTTGGATCAGATTCATCTCCTGGCTTTCCCCTCTCAGTTAACAGCTCTTCGTTGTCTCAAGTTTCTGCCAGAACCAATGGGGCATGCACTACCTCAGAAGTGTTATTGCATAGGAGTGCTCTTCCTCCAGAGTCTGATGAGTCCATGGAGACTTTTGTGCCTTCCCATCCCAGTGCTTCACCCTATCTGTCACTGAGAGATTCCTTACTTTGCAAATTTTTAGCTTGAATTCTCTGCCATTTAAAGTTCTATATTGCTATTATAATTGATGAAGTCCTTTCAGCTTGGGTGAAAGGTTCTTATTTTTTGTATATAAATAAATATATTACATATATATGTATTAAAATTACCTACTCTCTTCCTGTCTAATCAATTTTCTTGCAACTCACTGCTATGCCTGGCATCCAGTGATCTTTCCTGGCTCGGAGTGCAAGGCTTGCTCTGTCACTAAGTCATGCTGCTTATCATGCAATGGGCTGTTATTTATGCTCTGCTTTGTTCATTCAAAACACCTGCTATAAATACAGGTGTAACATATGTATAAATACACACCTGAATTAAATTTATTCCAGAATCTCACGTTTCTGCTTGTTTTGTTCAACCCAGCTGGCACAGCTGATTTTAAAAGATGAGAATTAGAGGCAGTTTGAGGACTCAGCTGGCAGTGATGCTAATAAGAAAATGTGCCTACATTCAGTGAAGTTACCCAAGAAACAAGGTACATGCAGTTGTTGTGGTTGTTACTTTAGGTGGGAAGCAGGAAAATTCCTTGGAAGGCTTCCTGAGCCACATGTACCCTTTCTGTTAAGTGGTGCCAAAGATCACATGCAACAGGGGCACGATAGCCCCCAGCCAGCCATTGGACCTGTGAGCTTTCTGAACAGAGGCATTATGGCTACAGGCACAGTACATCCCCGGTGAGGTCCTCATTAGCTTGACAGACCCAACCAACCAAGAGACTGTGTGCTTGCTGCCCACAAGTGTAATGGTGGTGACAACCTGTAGTGGATCTGGTTACGGGGTTTTATTTGCCAATGAGATGAGAGCTTTTACCTACTTCATTATCTCACGCACTCATTCTCTTGCTCCCCCCCAGCACTATGTTCAGCAGGTCCTGACTTCCCCTCCTGGCAAGGTCAGACACAAAGTCACGTTGGTTGGTGCTCACAGTTACCAGTCCTGGGCATTACTGGCTGAGTTCCCCAGGCTTTCCCTAGCATTAGTCTCCATGCATCTCCCTTATCTCCAGGATCTTCTCCCATTCCAAGATCCTTACTCCTGCCAGGATCTTCACCTTCTTCATGGAATCATTGAATGTTGGTTGGAAGGGACCTTTAAAGATCATCTAGACTGTCAGGGACATCTTTCACTAGATCAGGTTACTCAAAGCCCTATCCAACCTGACCTTGAACACTTTCAGTGATGGGGCTTCCACAGCTTCCCTGGTCATCTTTCCAAGACCACTTCTTTTTGGGAAGCCTTTTCTACCACTGCTCCCTAGCTTTCCCCATCTTAATAGTCTATGTGCAGAAGCAGAACGCATGACCAGACTCCTGGCTGGTGGTTCTGTCTCAGGTTTCTTTATTAATTCAAGAATTCAGATTTTGTTTAGTCCAGGTGTTTACAGCAAGCAAGTAACAGCCTTCTACTTCAGAGTTCAAAAGCTCAGTTTTGGACATTGACCCCACAACACACATATACACTAATGATCTACTGCCTCCTAGCATTCACAAGTTAAGCTATTTTTGCCTACAACACAGGCACTAAGTGTCCTGCCAAGTCCTACAAACTTTCTCAAAGCACTGGACAAAAAAGGTGGTCTCCTGGCATGTCCTTAAACACCTTGAATTGAGACACTAATAGAAAGTTTGGCTTAGAAAGCCTGGAGCTCTTCAGATAAGGATGCCATGAAAGAAGGCTCTCGGGGCATCCTTGATAAAACCTCCTTAAAATACTGGTGCTCTTCTGCCCTCAGCACAGACAGCTCATGGAAAGGCTTGCTTCATTGTGCTCCCTCGGGCAAGCCCCAAAGGTTGTTCACTGGGGCACTCTGGCTGTATCTCAAATATCTATAGGTACCCTGGTGTCTGGTTCTCCAGTCACCCAGGTCAAAGACCTGCACAGGGTGGGCCATGGCTCTCTGCTGGAGAACCCACCATTTGGGCTAGGGAGGTAGGAGGAGAGCAGGAGCAGCGTGGGCTGTGTCTCAGCTGAAATGCAGCTAAAAAAGCTGGAAACAGGAAAGCCTTTCTGGAGGTAGCCCAAGTTCATGGAGACAACCTGTAGAGATCGTACTTCACAAGACCCGATCCGCTGTTGAGAAAATCACACAGCAATAACCTGTGGCCCCAGCTCTTCCCTAAGGCCTTTACAAACTCTTTCTGGACTCCTCATCTTTCCCACCTATTGTTTTGCAGCCTCAGAACACATAGTTTTTGCTGGATCTTGAATCTTCATCAGACAGTCAAGTTCCTGCTCTTCCTGAGATTTCCCTCCTCCTCTATTCATCACACAGCTTGTTTCCACCAGTTTCAGCCAGCTCAGCTGATTCTCTTTCCTCTTTATAAATGCATTTCTGCCATGTTACATTTTATTCATGTAACATGTCTTGCCTTGCACTATCACATGCAGTGCCAGTTGCTATTTACAGCTTCTGTGATTTTGTCCTGTAAATGTTGGCATTTCTTGTTTTGGAGGCAACGCTACAGTTTGTAAGAAGCTTGTCAAACATTTTAATTATGGTCCTTGGCCTCCACGTTGGAGGTGTTTTATTCATAGTATGCAACTTTTTTTCCTTTATTAAATTATAAGTGCTACATTTCTTAATCAAAATACCACAAGATGACCCTTCTCAATGTTCTGAATTACGATGCTCTTAATTTTTGATATAGAACAGGGACTGCTGGAGGCCCGGCTGGCACCACAGTTTTCCTGCCTCAGTCATGGTGTTCAACTTGAAGATAAATGATCTCTTACAAACATTACAATGGCAACAAAATTTGTTGATGTAACAGCATTCTCCCAGTGCAGTTTATTTACTTTAGAGCTTAGATAAATGAAGAAATATGCAGTTTGCTCTGCAGTGAGGTGAACTAACCTATGACAGCAAACACCACTCCGGGTTACCTAAAGACTTTCCTTTCAAACTGAGTAACTTCTGTTTTTCCAGTGGTTGTTGACTGCTGTATTTCAACCTTTACTGTCACATCTCTCTGTATTTGTAAGA
>NW_010117999.1:0-327 GCF_000699245.1 Pterocles gutturalis
GCCAGAAACAGTTGCTAAGCCACTATTCACCATATTTGAGAAGTCGTGGCAGTCTGGTAAAGTTACTGCTGAATGGAAAAGGGGAAGCGTAACCCCCATTTTTAAAAAGGGAACTAAGGAAGACCCGGGGAACCACAGGCCAGTCAGTCTCACCTTTGTGCCTGTCAAGATCATGGAGCAGAACCTCCTGGCAACTATACTAAGGCACATGGAAAATAAGAAGGTGACTGGTGACAGCCAACATGGCTTTACTATGGACAAATTGTGCCTGACAAATTCGGTGGCCTTCTATGATGGAGCCACAGCATTGGCGGATAAAGGGAGAAG
>NW_010117999.1:591-1632 GCF_000699245.1 Pterocles gutturalis
GCGCAGTCACCACGCTGGAGGGAAGGGATGCCATCCAGAGGCACCTTGACAGGCTTGAGAGGTGGGCCCGTGCCAACCTCATGAAGTTCAACAAGGTGAAGTGCACGGTCACGCACATGGGTTGAGGTAATCCCAAGCACAAATACAGGCTGAGCAGAGAATGGATTCAGAGCAGCCTTGAGGAGAAGGACTTGGGGGTGTTGCTAGGTGAGAAGCTGAACATAACGCAGTAATGTGCGCTTGCAGCCCAGAAATCCAACCATGTCCTGGACTGCATCAAAAGAATTGTGGACAGCAAGTTGAGGGAGGTGATTCTGCCCCTCTACTCCACTCTGGTGAGACTACATTCAGTTCTGGAGTCCTCAGCACAGGAAGCACATGGACCTGTTAGACCAAGTCCAGAGGAGGGCCATGAAAATCATCAGAGGGCTGGAGCACCCCCCGTACTTGGACAGGCTGAGAGAGATGGTCTTGTTCAGCCTAGAGAAGAGAAGGCTCTGGGGAGACCTTATTGTGGCCTTCCTGTGCTTCAAAGGGTCCTACAGGAGAAACAGGAAGGCACTTTTCATCAGGGAGTGTAGTGATAGGATGAGGGGTAACAGTTTTAAGGTGAAAAAGGGTAGATTTAAATTATATATTAGAAAACAATATTTTACTGTGAGGGTGGTGAGGCACTGGAACAGGTTGCCCAGAGAAGCTGTGGATGCCCCATCCCTGGAGGTGTTCAAGGCCAGGTTGGATGAGGCTTTGAGCAACCTGGTTTAGTGGGAGGCGTCCCTGCCCATGGGAGGGGGGTTGGAACTAGATGACCTTTAAGATCCCTTCCAACCCTACCCATTCCATGATTCTACGATCAGAGTTAGACTTACTGATTTTTCTTCTGTATCAGATTACCAGGAAGATAGGAAGAAAGGACTGCAACGGACCTAGCATGTCACTGAGCCCAGTGCCCTGTTGTCACAATCACCCACATTATACAGTTGCTTTCATAATTGACTCAGAACAGCTCAGAAGTCACGGAATCACAGAATCACAGAATGT
>NW_010118000.1:0-238 GCF_000699245.1 Pterocles gutturalis
AAGGCGCCCGGCAAGGACATGGAGAGCGTGCCAGCTCCTGCCAAACATGTGGCGTTTGTGGAGCCTGCCGCCAGCGCCGGAGGAGCTGAGCTGCCGAACCAGGGCGGTACAGGGACATCCTCGGGCACTGCGCCCCAACTAGGAGGTGGCGAGGGTCCTAAGCACCCCCAGGGGGGCACAGTGGACCCCACTGGCACTGTGGGGAGTGGTGGCCAGAGCGAGGCAGGGGCGAGCGCGG
>NW_010118000.1:279-499 GCF_000699245.1 Pterocles gutturalis
GGGAGCCCAGCCCAGGGTGCGGACACCGGGAGCAGCCAGCAGCCCAGGACAGCCAAGCTGCTCTGCGAGTCCTACTCCTTCGAGGTGACCCCACCGCAGGATGCTGGAATGCAGGACATGGGGTGGTGTCGGTGGCCTTGAGCCCCATGAGCCCCCCTGGGGGGGCTGCTGCCTTCACCTTCCCCAAGAGAGAGCTGGGCTCGGCTGCCCCCCCGCGCCT
>NW_010118001.1:0-7795 GCF_000699245.1 Pterocles gutturalis
CGTCCCTGCACCCACCCGTGTCGGTGTCGCCGCGGGGGGCTCAGCCCGGCATGTCCCCCCTCTCTCCGGTCACACCGGGCCTGAGGAGACCCCCCGGAAAAAAAATTCCTTGGAGCGGTGGGGTTGGGGTCGGTGAGATGCCTCCAGCGCCGGTTTGGATGTCTGAGAGGATGGATGAAGACATACGGGGTGGGTTCTCTCCGGTTTGATACATGCTTTATGTACGTGCGTCCATGTATGTGCTTTTTTAATATGTAGATACCTATATACGTGCTTTAGGTGTGTATAAATCCAGACTTTTGGGCTTGCCCAGCTAAATCTGCTCACAACCAACCTGCATCAGCGTGCTCATCCCCTTTTCCCCTGTCCGGAGAGGGAAACCTCCTTCTCTCGCTCTTCCCTCCCTCCAAGGCAGGCTGCGTTTATTCTCCATCTAATTTATTTAGTTCTAGTCTGAAATAGACCCTGGAGATGGCAGGTGGCGACGGGCCAGGCTTTAATGGCACCAAACGTGCTCCGCGTGCGGTGAACGCGCGCTCGGCTGTCGCGCTGGGAGGTGCAGCACCCCGGGAGGATTCGTCCTGGGCTGGTGTAGTGCGAGTACCAAAAACAGGGGGGAAAAACCCCACCCCGATGTCCCAGCGGCTCGGACAGGCTTTGCCCAGCCCTGAGGATGGGGTGGGTTAGGGGAGAGGGGTCCCCTCCGGTGGTGTGCATTCAGGGCTCAGCCTTTTTTTGGGGTGTTGGAGGTGTTTGGGTGCCTCTGCTACCTGTCCCTCGAGTCTTGTGCTCGCGTGCCTGGGGGGTGTCGTGGCCGGAGAAGGTGATGTGGAGTATGGAGGGTTTCTCTCCATGGAGCAGTTGGCTTGGTTTTGGAGACACAGAGTGCTTGAGTACTGCTGAGAGGGGTTTTGGTCCCTGCGTTCGGCTCTGTGTTGCTTGCTCCTCGCTGTTAATTAGGCTCGTCTAATCCTACCTGCTGCTGGGAACTTCCCGGGAAATGCAGAATGCTTTTCCCCCTCCTGGTCTGCAGCAGGAGCACAGCCTCCTGCAGAACGAGACCTGGGAAGGGTGACATCCTTTTGCAGTGCACTTTTCCGCTTTCGGATGGACAGACATCCCTCAGGTTGAAAGAGACGGGGAAGCCCCTTGGAGGTGTGTGTGCGAAGGATTGCAGGAAAAGAGAGACCAGGACCGTCGTGAGGATATCGCAGGAGCCAGGGATGGAGCTGCACGTTGAGGTTAAATCTCATACCCAGCAGGTGAGCATCCCTGCAGAAGAGGAAGGGGTAAAGGGATGTGATAACCCACATAACGTTGATTCTCCTGTGCTGGGGAGACCACCGCTGTGAGCCTCTGCCTGGGTTCAGAGCCAAAGCAAAGGAAAGTCAGGCTCACCGCAGTCCTCTCCCTCCTCAAGCTGAGCCCAGCCTGTTAGCAAGGACCGATAAGGTCTGAAACCCCAGTCGAATAACATAACCTGTGCTCACACGGGATGCTGAAGTGCAGGCGTCTTGGCCAACCTCTAGCTCTCCAGATTCATGCAGGTGTTCATCTCTTCTTTATACCTACAACAGAGACACGAAGAAGGTCCTGGAGTAGCTTCTCTTCCTGCCTTTTGGATGCTGGGCGACTCAGCAAGGCAAAATCCCCAGAACTGGTGTTACGAGCTGAAATTACATCTCGATTTTCCATGCGGTGTGAGGCAGCACGCTTGCTTTTGAAACTGGTTTGGTGGATGTGGTTTGGTTGCCCTTGTTTGGGCTTCTAAAGGTCTGTGGTCTGTCCCCCACCAAATGGAGGGGACAGGCAGCTCCCAAACGGGATTTGTTCTGCCCCACGGTAAACCCCGAAGGCAGGGCAGGCGAGTACCTCTCAGGGTGCTGGTTCCAACTTGGATATCTGAGTTTGGGAGGCTGAAATTTAAATGAGAGGAATCTCACCCAGCGCTTGCAAATCTTGCTTTTTAGTCCTTTTGCTTCGATCTTTCCTTTTTTAGCACGACCCTGCTGTTCTCCTACCATTGGGGCCTTTTTTTTTGAGGCATAAATAATGCTTCTGAAACTTTCCACCTCCCCAGGTGGGAGGTGTTGCAGAAATGCAACTGCCAGGCAGCATTTGTAGCTCATCCTCCTGCAGAGGCAGAAGGTTGGGTTAAAAACCAGCCTGTTAATTTTGGTTTAATGTCTCTAAGCAATATTGAGCCCCCCCACCCCCACCTCCCCCTTTCCTCCCGTACCTTGTGCCAACATTTAATTGCCTCTGGGGAGATGCTATCTCATTTCAAGGTTGGACTTTTCTAGCTTTGACTTGCAGAAGGGGGAATGTTGTTGTGCCCTTGTCACACAGGTGACTCGTCACTCCCAGCTCCTTGCCCGCAGCGATCGGGTCACCTCCTCACCTGCTTCTCAGGAGTCTGAAGGTGCTGCAACCTCCTGCTGAGAGGCTCCTGCTCCATCAGGTATGGTTTTTGTGGTCACTCTTGGTGTGACCACATTGCCGGGGTGCCAGTCTGAATGCAGCCGTGACCTTGGCAATGCCGCGTGTCCGTGTGAGCATCATCAGGGACCACCTCCTTGTGCTCTGGCTTTGCTCTGATGGCATGTGCAGGAGAGATGCCCCATATTCATCCCAAATCCCTTTCTGGCTTGGGCAGAGATCCCTTTTTTGGCCACGTGTATTCCTTTGGCACGTAAAAACGTGGTCTGTTGGGCTGTGACCTCCACTGAGGTGATTTGGGACTCCATGCAACTGTGTCATCAACCAACCATCCATTAGTTACTGTTTTTTTTTTTTTTTTTTATGTTACAGGTTTATATTTAATATAATCCCCCAGAAGGAATCACAGATGGGATTCCCCGAGGACCGTGCTTGGGTGCTGGCTTCCCTCCCTGCTCTCGCCTTGTCGCCAGCCGCGCTGGGTACTATCAGCACCCACCGAATGTGTGTGGGGTTTATTACACTGCTGTGAGATTCCTCCTCAAAATATTACATGGTTTGGAAAAATGGGGGCAAGCGGTGTGTCGAGGCAGTTGCCTGCAGCACTCAGCCCTGCTGGCTGTCAAAAAAAACCCAAACCCAAGTCTTTTAAATAGATCTACTTCCAGAAAACTGAGCTGGCTGATTGGAATTGTATTTTTAGTCTCCAGTTTGTGTATTTACCTGACATTTTCATCCTGCTGTTCTAGCTGGAGCTGACCCCATGTTGCCTGCTGCTCCTGCCTTTCACCTTTTGTCCTTTCTTAAAATACTGATACTACACAAAGTTTCACCAGTTGATTTTAAAAAAGCTTTATTTTAGCAGTTGTTTGGCAATACTGAAATCTCTGTCGTTAAGGGGTTTCAAGGCAGCTTTTACAGGAGGCTGTTGGGAGGGACTCAGCTTTTGCACAGCAGGGTTCATCTGGACACTGAGTTTGAGGTCTAATTAAAGGATGCTCCTGCTTGCTCTTCTTTGGTGACTGTTTTATCCCATCAGCTGTGCGGTCCTGCTTCCAGTTTTACTGATGGTACCTAATAGTGAAGCTAGCAGCTATCTAATTCTCTATTCCTAGCAGGCTTTAAAAGTGCTTTACTTTACAATTAATTCTGTTAGCTGTTCAGATTTAATGGATTCCTTTAGAGGTCCTCATCAGTCACCAGCCCTGGACGTTTCATTTGCAGAGCCACTTCTTTTTCCTCTTCCTTTTCTGTCCCTTTTAGAGAGATCATGTTTCCATGCATTTTCCACATCTCATTTTTTGCCACAGTGGTTTTTGCCCAATTTAACTCTTGCTGCTTTCCTGGTTTTGTAACTCTTTGGCGTCTTTGGTAGATGCTTCATGCGAGTCCTGTACTCTCAGTGATGCTAATGATTGCTTTTGGCTTCATAAAATTTACCCTTTTAAATTTAGGCATCGTTATCTTGGGCTCGTAGCTTCTGTGGCTAGCACAGAAAGGGGAAGAATCTCTAATGGAAGAGGACTTGCATTAGACCTGGCGGTTCCTTTTGACTTCATCCTTGGGACGTAGATCCACTGCTCCTCCGTGGGCAGCTACGCCGAAACATGATCTGCTCCACGTGCCAGCGGCTTTTCATCCAAAAGGCTTACTGGTGCGTTCCTTGGGTTTGCTATTGATTCTTCATTAGTTGTTTGCATTGCGGTATTTTTATTTGCCTCTCTGGGTGTATGTGTGTGATGAATAGTGGCAAGATGTTGTCCTCCTTGTAGCTGAACGTGTAGAAGAAAGCAAAATTCAGCGCTTATGGCCTGTGGATGCCCAGCAAATGGTCTTGCAGTGTCTTTTGGACTACAGTGGAAGAAAATCGTGCGCTTCATAGGGTTTGAATTATTTTTGAGCATTTAAGCACTGAATCTCTTCAGATTAAGGCCGCTGAGCTTCCCAGGCAGGATACTGACCAGCGCAGCTCAAGCTTGGCACCGGGAAGCCACTGTCTGTTTCCCGTGACCCGTGCTAGGGCGAGGTTAAACAGTGATCTGCTTCGAGGGCTTTCCAGGCAGAATTGCACACGAGGATTTACAGGAGCCGATTTCAGCCCCGCTGAAAGGTGCTGGGATGACCTTGTGGGCTCTCGGTGGGTCGGAAGCAGGACAAGCTCTCAAATCTCCCTACTAAAAACTTTTCCTGGCTTGGAGGCTGCAGGAGGAATTAACCGCCCCTTGTTCTGCAGCAATCTGCATCCGAGCTAAGCCTGTCTTTAAAAAGCAACCGGCGTGGTTGTGCTTGGAACAAGCGGCTCAGTTTCTATATTATACACAACAGTCATCTCTGTAGGAAGCTGGCCAGCCCACGCCGCTGCTGCAGCAGCCCCGTGCTACATGGCTCTTAGCTTGCTTCTCCTCGGGGTGTTCCTGTGAGGAAGGAAACTCGAGGAAAAAGCTTTCCCAAGTGGTGCTCAGGTACGTGCGCATCCGTCGGGTCGCTGGCAGGGATGCTCGTGTGTCGTTCTGGCTGCGCAGCCTCTCTGCGGTGGGGAGAGCCGTCCCCTCCTGCGACCCAGCGTGGATTTGCTATGTCCAGGTGGGAAACCTGTGTTCTGCTCCTTGCATCTGCTCTTGGACCCTTAGTGCCTTCCTCACCATCCGTGACCTGCCGCGGATAAAAAATTACTTTCCGCTGCCCGAGCTGTCTTACTCCCAGGCTGAGCGATGGGAGAATTTCTGAGTCCGTACAATTTCACAGGGAAGCAGCTCAGCTGCAGCTCAGCTTCGTGTTAGGATCCCTCCGGATTCAGGGAAGAGCAAACGGCCCCCCAGGCTGATACCCATCCGTGTCCATCTGTCCCAGCTGCTCGGATTGTTTGTACAAGTCGGTTCTTGGCTCCACCTGATTTTACAACGGTATTAATTACATGGTAACTGATAACACCGGCAACAATTAGCTATGTAAACTAAGATAAAAAGCCTAATCAAATGTTGTGTTTCAAGCTACAGGCTGCTTGCCTGTGGAGGCAAGCCCTCCTCCCAAAATCCCTTCCCTAAATGAAACTCTGCAGATTTTCTCTGGACCCTGAGAGAAGCTTGTCCCTATGTGTAAGTGATGTGGGGCAGGGGGAACGCAGCGTATCGGAGGCGTGAGCCTTTCTGGAAGGAGTTGTTCTCTCTTTCCCATCTTTAAATTTTGTGGCTGTGATGCTGCTGGTCCCTCAGGAAGGAGCTGGGGGTATCCCCAGCCCTGAGCTGTGTGCTCGTGGTCTGGGACTTTACGGAGGAGAGGAGGCAGAAGGAAATTCAGGCTGGATCACGTTTGCAATCGAGGTGGAAAATTATCAGAATATCACAGCACCGGCTGTACCCGGCCCCTCGCCGGGGCTGTGTGCTCCATTAACTCCCACTGCCCGTTCCTGTGAAATACGGAAAGTTTTAAACTATTAAAAAGTGCCTTTGGGTAAAGGTAAATTAAACCCTGGCTTGCTCTGAGGAGGCAGGGCTGGAAATGGGAATGTGGAAATAGGTCTTGGCTTCAAGAAGAAGGTGCTGGGCTTCTCGGGATCTGATTCAGCTGGGACCGGTTCCAGTTAAAATGAGATCAAGGAGAATGGGAAGAGGGAGAAGAAAAAAAAAAAAGCTGTTTCTTTGCAGGTTGAAGTTTTGGGACTGGTTTGCATCTCTTTTAAAAGCAATTAATCTGACCCCAGAGTATTTAGGATAATTTCTTTAAGAGTTACAATTTTTCTGCTCTCTGGGAGTTCTTTCTCCCTAGTTCTCTTTTTTTGTGATTTGAGGTTGTATCAACTTTAAAAAAACCTTTCCCCAGAGCCTGAAATGAGCAGGCCAGCCTTAGTTTTCTTCCACTTATCTCGCAGGCTGAGTGTGGTCAGAAATCCCATAAATTAGAAATAATTATGTGCTTTTAGTAAGGCAGTAAGCACGGAGCAGGCTGCTGCTGTGTCTGCGAGGGTAAGGCAAGGGTTGTCGTCTTGCTAAGGAGAGCTGGGAGCGGGAAATGGGCATCCAGGGAGCTGGTGGGAACTGGTTTTATAGGGGGGGGCCAAAAAGGGAAGCCTCGTGAAGCAGAAAAAAAAATGCTTACAGGGTGGAAAGGGGCAGCTCTGGTTGTTCCTGGAGTTGCTGTGAAGGTTGGAGGGGATGCTGCAGGGCTGGGGCCAGATGTGGATACAGCTGTGCTGGCAACTGCAGCTGGCACGTGTTCCTTGCCCGTGCCAGCGTTTGCTAAACTTCAGTGAGATAAGTTTTAATGCAAGGCTGAAATTTCATATGCATGTTTCTCTCTCTTTTTATTTTATTTTTCCTTTTTTTTTTTTTTTTTTTTTTTTTTTTTTTTTTTTTTTTTGGTCCTGTGTTTGCTTTACACCCGTGGTCAGTTCTGCTTCTTTGGTAACAGAGATGAATAAGAAAATAATGTGAAATTTTATGAGACTCTTTTAGGAAAATGAAGCTCAAGTCATAACCAGTGGCTGCAAAGGGGTCCCAATGCATGTGGTATCGTCACCAAGTCGTCTCCTCTCTCGCTTGAATAAGGGGCAAGGAAATCTCAGGTGGCATCTCGATGGGTTGTATGTTTGCCAGTGGTTGATATTGATGACTTTTCAACTTGCCTCCCCTTCCAGCTTCACCTGAGTCACAGACAGAGGCTCATTCTTTTTATTTAAAAAGAAAACAACAATTCTGAGAGTCACGAGACGGCCGCACCCGCTCCCAAAATACCTGCTGGATTTCAGGCACGACAGACGTCCTTGCCATCTGCGTGCCCCTCCGGCGCTGGGTTTTGCCTGGGGTTAGCGATTGCATCGGTTCATCCCCTGACGTTAAAGCAGGTGAGCAGGCGGAACAGCTCAGCGACCTCAAATTTCGGGTAAATACCAACTGATTAACAAAGTGGAAATGTTGAGGACGGAGGAGATGCAAGCAAGATTGTTAGCGGCGCTAATCGGGCTGGGAGAAAGGAGTTTGATCGCGGCGCTTGAAGGGCCTCATTGTCTTGTGTGTTTGGAGAGCGTGGAGGCAATTCTGCGTTCGGGAAAGGCTTTTGCAGGCTTTGTCTCCTTAAGTCATTAGAAATGCTGTGATCTCGTCTGCTAGAAGGAGGGATGAAAAAAAATATTAGATCTCTGAGCTGGAAAGCTAATTGCTGTCTGCTTTTCAAACACAGCGAAATGGGCAGGGTGTGTTTTGGAAGAAGGGAAGAAATTTGAAGGAAATTCCCATCATAATATTTGCAACATTTTTTAAGGTTGTAAAAATGTCGTGTTTTAGCAGATCCCGGCAGCAGTCGGAGGATTAGTGCAGTAGCTGAGCAACTAGGGGAAAACTGATGGCAAAGTTTGGAAAAC